>NC_134504.1:18647674-18733154 GCF_040206685.1 Ascaphus truei
ATGCATTATAAAATATGAAAACATGAAAAAAGCAACAAAAAAAACAGTTACATTAAGGACATTTCTTTATTTAACTTACCATTACTTGCCCCCACCGACTCCCGTTGATCAGCTTACTCACGAACCAATCCACGACACCATCCACGAACAATCCAGGAACAAATCCACGAACCAAACCAGGAACCAATCCAAGAACAAGTGCAGGAACCAATCCAGGAACCAAGCCACGAAGAAATCCACGAAACAATCCACGACACGATCCAGGAACAGGAACCATAAAAGAAAAAAACATAACAAATTAAACATTAAAATAATAAAACATGACAATCAAGAAAACGTCATGAAATGACACATGGCCGGACTCACATGGTAAGCCAGCCAATCAGAGCGTGGGAACTCCATCCCTACTCTGATTGGTTCAAGTACCATGTGAGTCCGGCCATGTGTCATTTCATGACGTTTCTTAAAGGCAATTGCTGCAAAGCCATTCTGATTGGCTGTGCTGGCATTGCCTTTAAGTGACGTCATCATATTTTTTTACATCGGCCAAAACACATGGTTTTCACGGCCCAATCAGGGCCGTGGGAACCATATGACGACAAATGTGACGTCATAGGCCTTTAAAAGCCTATGTCGTCTCATTTTGAAGGCAGACGCCGAGGAGGACGGACCTCCTCCTGAGATTGAAGACCAGGGCGTGGCACCGGACGTCAAGAAGACCCCGGAACAAGGTATTTTATACAGATTCACTAAGAATAAAACTAGTACAACCCTTGATTGTCATGTTTTATTATTTTAATGTTTAATTTGTTATGTTTTTTTCTTTTATGGTTTCCTGTTCCTGGATCGTGTCGTGGATTGTTTCGTGGATTTCTTCGTGGCTTGGTTCCTGGATTGGTTCCTGCACTTGTTCTTGGATTGGTTCCTGGTTTGGTTCGTGGATTTGTTCCTGGATTGTTTCGTGGATGGTGTCGTGGATTGGTTCGTGAGTAAGCTGATCAACGGGAGTCGGTGGGGGCAAGTAATGGTAAGTTAAATAAAGAAATGTACTTAATGTAACTGTTTTTTTTGTTGCTTTTTCATGTTTTCATTTTTTATAATGCATATCATTTCTTCCCACTGTATGTATGCCTGTATGTATGTACAGATATATATACAGGGTAAGAAATGATAGTGTTGTTAAAGCTTCTTATTCTGTATTGTTAATCATTGTGGCTATGCATTGATGTGTGCTAAATGTATTTTATTTTTAGACAGATGTAAGTTTTGGGCTTCCAGGCCGTACAGTAGGATATGGAAAGCCTTGCTTTAGTATATTGTAATTGTTGGTGTACTTTTTTCTATGTTTTGAAGTGGTTCTCTGTTGCGATAGCTTTAGTTCATTGTGTAATTGGTATGGATGGTATTTTAATTGTTTAGGGATGTAAGTGATGTGTGGTAATTCATTGATGGTGAGTTTATTGGATTAAATAATATACTTCTTGTGATGTATGGCGATTTGAGTGGGATTATTGTATTGTTAACATTGATTTGCAGCGTGTACATGCAGTTTACATGTTATGCTACATGTATACACTGTAAATGCAATGTTTTATGAGGCATGTGAGCCTACAGATTGAATGATTAAATGGAATTTGGTTAGGCAATGGGTATTTATTTCACTGAGGATGTTATGCATAACTGTTGTAGGCATTGCAGGATGGCTTCACCCCTTAATTACCTTTCAGGTTAGTACCCGATAAGGTGATTAAGGGGTTCAGTGTTATGTTAATGATATTCAAATGTTGTGGCTATTTATAATGTTGGCAACGGACCCCAAGGATGATGCTGGCGACGGAGACTTCTTATTGATGAGGTTAGTACAATTTTCTTTACATTTTAACGGTATTGAATGTGTTTAATAATGGCCAAATAATGTATTATCCCTATGTGGATAATAGTTATTTGGCACATTATTGTACTGTATGTGCTGGGGGAGGGGGTATTAGGCCCAAGGGTATTTGGTAGGACTCCCCTGTGGGTATTGGGTGAGTGTGGTTGGGGGGCTTTGTGGGGGAGGGTATGTGGGTGATGGTGGCTTAACCCCTTAATAACTGTAGCGGTTAATAACCGCTATGGTGATTAAGGGGTTAGGGGACATTAATTTGGATGTTGTAATTCTTGTGTTTGTTTTGCAGAAGCGGATGGGGCATTGGCAGGATGAAGATGAGGATGGCCTTCATCGTGGCAGTGGGACATGGGTGAGTGCTATATGTATTTAATGTCTTTATTGTTGTGTATGTATTTTAAATGGACAACTGCACTATTATCCATTTGTGGATAATAGTCATTCTGCCCATTACTATACTGTATGTTAGGGGGGTATAGGTGTTGTTGGGTATATATATATATATATATATATATATATATATATATATATAAAAAATTATTTAATTATTTATTTAGTTCGTTATTGTGGGGCTGGGGTGTGTTTTTTTTATTATTGTGGGTAGTGGGGGTGGGTGAAGGGGGCATTAGCCCCAACGGTGGTTGTTTAGGGCTTGCGGGTGGGTAGCGGGAGGCCTTAACCCCTTCAGGACCGTAGCGGTATTAACCGCTACGGTCGTGAAGGGGTTAAGTGCCCCCGCATCCCCCCCGCAAGTCCTAAACTCACACCCAGGGCCAAATACCCCCCTCACCCATCCCCGCTACCCACAATAACGCTGGCACGGTGAGTTAACCCCTTCATTGCCTTAGCGGTTAGCCGCTAAGGTAATGAAGTGGCTTTTAAATGCCTTTTTCCTGCCTCGGATGCATGCCGGGGGGCTCCGGTGCGGGTATCAGCTCCGGAGACCCCCAGCATCAATCACAGGCAGGAAAAAGGGCTGATTTTTCCTAAGTGTCGCCCTTGCCGATGCTTCTCCTTCAGCAAGTTGCCAACTTTAGTTGGCGGGCTGGATTGGCCATAAAATCTCCAATCTGGCCTGCCGATCAGCACCGAAAAGCTGATCGGGGCTTACTGAATTCAGGCGGGAAAAAAAAGTCCCGATAAGTGGCTTATCGGCAGCCGGGTGGCGAATTTTTTTTTTCGGAAGAAAAGTTGCCGATAATTCCCACTTATCGGGGCTTACTGAATCAGGAGGGCAAAAAACGGCTATAAAATGCCGAAAAAGCCTTATCGGGGCTTACTGCATGAGGCCCTATATCTCCCCTATATGTACCAAACTACAGAACGAGATGAATAAATATAACACATGGTTTCGTGTATGTTTGTGTTAGTTTTTATTAAGACATTCTTTCTCGCACAACAACATAAAAACAATGAATGAGTACGCAGAATGTCCACATCTTATATTGTCAGTTACATCCTTTCTAGTCTGCGTACGGTTTCCTGCATTCAAAAGGGGTCTCGAAAGCTGTCTTCTAAATACTGATTAGCTAGGGCATTCAAGCTGCAGTTCATGCAATATCTTACATGTGTTTTTTTTAATAAATCAGTTCTGTAGTAAGAAAAAATACTTTTAGCATTTTCTGTTTTAAAAAAACAACTTTGAAAGACCAATTTTCTTGTATTCTATTTTAACAAGCATTCTTGTTCCTATAGCAACGATTTACATTCCCCATATTTAAAGATGTCGCCAAACTTTGCCGATCCATAGACGAAGAACGAATTGACCGGCAGCTATGCAGTTTTTTTTAGGTAAGTAGAAATTGCTCACATGAAACTATTGAAGTTAAAAAATAAACTAAAAAAATAAAAAATGGGAGCCTGAACTGCAGCTTTCATACTAACAAATGAGGTGTAAATCTCGGATGCACCACTCCTAATAAAGTAAATAATACAAAGTTGTCGGCTGTGTTGGTGGCGTCGTGACAGTCTAAATTCAACAAAGATGATCAACTTGCTTCATTCAGCAAAAGTCATACGCTAATATTTACCCCTTGAGTTGTTTCATACATGGAACTTTCTCACATGGAGTCAGCTGATTGGTCCATGATGTTGTCATGGGTACAAGGGTCCTAGCTCTCCATTTAACTGCCTCTGAATGTTCCATTTATCCTCAATTCACGGGAGTGTTTAGTTTACATAAGCCCAGAAGGGCAGGGGAATTTTACTTATCTGGCCATTCCAAGAGTTGAAGTTCCAACGTTTCTATCTTTCATAATCAATAAATCCAACAAACCCCCTGGCCCCCCACCCCCATGCACACACGCACTTCCATCTTGTCTTTGCATCTCCAGCCTGCCACGCCCCAGATAACCTTCCCTCACACTCGCTCCTTCCGGATGACATCACGTCCCTCGCACCACCCTGAATTAACTCCCCTCCTACATGTCACCCACTCCCCTTCGGATGAACTTCCCCCTTCCAATACCCCCAGTAGTTCTGGAAATCACGTCACACCTGCCCTTGCAAAATCTCTACGTCCCAGTCACCTGCCATCCACTCTAATGCCCAGGATTGTGCCGAATGACAGGGCGAGGATTTCAAGAATGGCCAGAATTTGTATGCATATACTGTAGCCAATACATGTAACTAACAAATAGTGCCTGGCTTTTTGAGACTGATTTATAATATTTTAAATATGTAATGGGGGATGACAGGCAGTATATAGCGGGTTCCTGAGCCCGTGTGGGGACTACGCACTTAGCAAGGCCCCAAACTGCACCTTAGTGTGGGGGGTAACGCCGTCACTTACAGCATGAGCTTCCAAACTCGCTCCTCACATTGCTTTCCATCCACAGCAGCAAGGCATTGTGGGGCGTGACTTTGGAAGCTCCCGCAGTGAGTGACAACTATACCCCCCCCCCCATGCTGCCTGCACACACCGAGGGGCAGTTTGGGGATTATTAAGCATGTGTTCCCCCCACGAGCTCAGGACACTATATACTGTCTGGGATCAGTCACACGGTGTTAGCGATAGTCTGAGGAGTCGGGAATAATATTTATTAATTAGGGACTCGCAGAACTAATATTTTCTAGCAGGTGGGAGGCGGGGGGGGGGGGGGCACAGGTAATAAAGGTTGGGAACCGCTGACTTTAGGGAATACCAAACATCCTGCACATGGGACAACCTCTTATCACTCAGGAAGTGGGTTCCACTATCTCTACCACCTGAAGGTAATGTATATCTGCAAGATGATTACAGACAGGCAACAGATGCCTGAACCACAGCGTTTAAAATCTGGCGACCCACAGAGAAACAATAGTTGTCGTCCAAAACTGGCTTTTAAAAGAGGGTCTCTCCCACCTGCGAGGCCTGTTTCCTAATCACAACGTTCACCTGGCCTACAAACTTTTGCAGCCAAGATCTTCGGTGTGCCAATTTTAATCCCCTTCAGTGATATTTGGGTAGGAGTGTATTACAACCTTTTCTGCCTCCATGGGATTAAATAAGCCTAACGATGTAACAAATAAGACGCTCTCTTAGATTCAAGAAAAGACAGAGTATTCACGTGGCGCTCCTATAAATGTGAGCGACAGATGTAGCACACTCCTCACCTAAAAAACGGTGACTGTACAATAAAAGAATAAAGTAAAAGAATATAGTGACCAATTCCTTTGCAGCTCAACCTTCAATGGGCCTTCCCTAAGGGTCTTAATAGTGTAGAGTAGAGAGTTCAGGGAGCGCAATGGACCGGAGAATACATGTAAGTATTAAACAGAGAAAACACAGAGTAGTGTAATACTGCTAGTAGTTCGGGACTTCATTCGAATCACTGATGAAATTTACACTCTTTACATTTACACTAGGCTGTCTTGGATATATTCGTAAAACCAACACAACAACAGGGGGCGCTCACATAGTAACCCTCTGCCACGGCATTTGTACGGTACACTTCTCAGGTCGTGCCTATAGTGCCGTCGAGGGCAAATTTACACTAACATAGAATAATGTGTACTGGCTCAAGACTTCAGGTAGGTTTACACCATGATTCAGACAGCTAAGGGTTAAAACTCCCCTTGTCTCACGCAGAAGATATGAGACAAAGTTAAAGGGGCACAGAATAGTGTAATCTGTCTTGGATATATTCGTAAAAACACAACAACAGGGAGCTGCTCACATGCCGAAGCCTGCATACCCGCGAGACCACTACCTCCATCGGCGGCATCCCTAAGGCCGCGCTTATAGTGACGGCGACGCGACATCGCCCGAAAACAAATGCATTGCTGCCGCGTGCTTATAGTGCGCACGGCGGCGACAAGACGACGGAGCGACGGCGCTGTCGCGAAAACTGATAGCCGGCAAAATTTTATTTTACAAGGGCTGTCGCCTCATGTGACGGCCCTTGAACCAATCAAATGGTAGGAAACCCGTGCCGCCGCCGCCCAGCGAAATATAACTTTCGGCGGTGGCGACGTCACCCGTCCTGTCGCCGTCGCCCTCGACGGCACTATAGGCACGACCTGAGAAGTGTACCGTACAAATGCCCTGGCAGAGGGTTACTATGTGAGTAGCCCCCTGTTGTTGTGTTGGTTTTACGAATATATCCAAGACAGCCTAGTGTAAATGTAAAGAGTGTAAATTTCATCAGTGATTCGAATTAAGTCCCGAACTACTAGCAGTATTACACTACTCTGTGTTTCTCTGTTTTATACTTGCATGTATTCTCCGGTCCATTGCGCTCCCTGAACTCTCTACATATCTCTTAGATTGTAAGCTCTCCAGGGCAGGGATTTCCTTTACCTATTGTCTAACTTTGTGGCACTTATTGTACTGTACCGTATTGTGAAGCGCTGAGTACGCTGTGGGCGCTGTATAAATAAAGATATACATATATCCTATTATTAGGGCAGGTGGCGCTGAATTTCGGACTTTAGTGCCTGGGATAGACAGAGAACAAATGCATGACTTTGACAAATACAATGTACTTCTCATTTAAAACATGTTTAGAAAGTTACAAAGTTTTTGCACCCCCTCCCCCCCCCACCTCTAAAAGCTCTCACTCTCTCAAAAGCATCCTGTGCGTCGCTTTGAAGGCGAATGAACAAAGCACCCGCAACAGACAGATCCGACTTCAAACCCTCTTTGTCTGCGATCAATGGGGTGCATTTGTTATTTTGTTTACAAGACCCATCTTCCAGAGCCAGCCTTACTTTATTCTCTACCTAAGCACCAGCAGGGATCCGGCAGCATTTCCACCCTCCCCGCACTGCGCTCCTGCCGTGACATTTCATAGCATCCCTCCATTCAGGGAGGGGGGACTTTTATAAATGGCAGGGTGGGATCTGAGATCTCTGACTTCAGTCGCTCTCGCTGTGCTGGAGCCCACTTAAGCCGTCTGCAGTCACCTGTATGAGAACGGGGCCCCGCCGCGGAGACTGTAGAAATACAATGCGTTGGTGTGATGCGGAGGGACGCGCCAGGTTAATGATGGAGAAAGTGAAACGCTCCCGCCGGGCAGTTTGGGAAGAGGAGGAAATGCTCCCTGCTGGCGCTGCAGAAAGAAGAAAGTGGTTTGTGAAACAGTAGCACGGACAACCTCTGCCCTCCTGTGAGCGAGACTCCGGCACACCAGCCTTTGGTGGCTGGAGGAAAGATGTTTTATCTAGTTGGTTTCCACCAGCAAAAAGCTGACACATCCTTCAAGATCACCTTGCCTCTCTGATAAGTGGCCGTGTGTGCTGATCACACACACATTGAAACGCTTACAACCCGCAGTGCGAGAGGGGGCATTGTTAAAACGGCTCAGTTGTTAGCAGCCGACAGTCTCTCGCTTCCACCCCGAAGCCCCTGGCTTGTTCTACGTGTCAGGAGATGGGTAGGAGGAAGCCGAGGCATTAATGGTGTCTACGGTGAGAAGCGAGCCTCAGAACAAGCTCAATGTGCAGACAGAATAAATATTTAACAGTGATGGGGGAGCACAGGGAGAAGGGACAGTCACTGTGTCAAAAAGAATAGGGGACAGAAACAGAAGTAACGGGCACCTTAGATCGAGGTTATGGTGCCGGCGTCGCTACGTGCGCGGACACGTCAGGCACTCTTCCCGGTTTGGCTATTGAAGTTAGCCATGTGCCTGCGCGCCCAGCGGCGATGTAGCGCTTTGACGCGGCAGCATTTTGAGGTGTCAAGAGAATTTGTGATTTCAGGCGGCTGCCGCGTGACGTCAGCGTCACGTGAGCTGGTTCAGCCAATGAGGGTAAATCAGCTTTGTGGCACGTCCTGAAAATCTGACCTGTTGGCGGCCCTTGAGGACTGGAATAGCCCCACCGCTGATCCAGAACCAGGTTAGCCAAACACATTGAACTATGGGCTCCTGCGTATAGGGATTAACTGATGGTAACCAAACTGCTGCAGTGCCTTATGCCTCTGCTTTTCATCACAAGCCTTCAAATAAAAAATAAAATAGACAAATATATACACAAACACACACGTAGCGCTGTAGGTGAAAGCAAAACCCTTTCATTCCATAGTATTACTTTCCAACCCTACTAAGTGTCATTATGAAAATATGTTCTATTAAATAATCTGTAAAAGTATAATAGAATACATTTCACTTGGGAGTGAAGGATAAATCTAATTTGGATCTGTTTTACAGTGTAAAACACACGGCGGCGACCTAATAAGTGTCCCCAGCGCCTTCCGAGTTCCCCGTTTGCTACAAAGCCTTGATCTTTGCGACTGTGACTTCTTTTTGGTGTAACGCAGCGTCCGTAGGCAGCGGCATATTTCAAAATCCGCCCTCCCATCCCCCCCAGGCACTTGCCTGAGTCGGCTCCCTCTTTTTTGCCGCCCCCTCCTGCTGGTTTGGAATTCCAGCATCAAATGACGCCGCGGATGTTGCCATGGAAATGTGATGTCCGCGGCATCATTTGACGCTGGGATTCCAAACCAGCAGGAGGGCGGCAGGTAAGGAGGTGTCCATTTGCTCCTTTAACTCCTCCCCTAGCTGCTCCCTATAACTCCTCCCCTAGCTGCTCTCTGTATCTCCTCCACGAAGTGCTACCTATATAACTCCTCTAACCGCTCCCTATAACTTCTCCTCTAATTCCTCCCTTAACTGCTCCTATAACTCCTCCCTTAACTGCTCCTGTAACCGCTCCCTATAACTCCTCCCCAAACTACTCCTATAACCGCTCCCTATAACTCCTCCGCTAACTACTCCTATAACCGCTCCCTATAACTCCTCCCCTAACTGCTTCTATAACCGCTCCCTATAACTACTCCCCTAACTGCTTCTATAACTGCTCCCTATAACCCCTCCCCTAACTGCTTCTATAACCGCTCCCTATGACTCCTCCCTTAATTCCTCCCATAACTACTCCTATAATCGCTCCCTATAACTCCTCCCATAACTACTCCTATAACCGCTCCCTATAACTCCTCCCCTAACTGCTTCTATAACCCCTTCCCTAACCGCTTCTGTAACCGCTCCCTATAACTCCTCCCTTAATTCCTCCCATAACTGCTTCTATAACCGCTCCCTATAACCCCTCCCCTAACTGCTTCTATAACCACTCCCTATAACTCCTCCCCTAACTGCTTCTATAACTGCTCCCTATAACCCCTCCCCTAACTGCTTCTATAACCGCTCCCTATAACTCCTCCCCTAACTGCTCTCTGTATCTCCTCCACTAAGTGCTACCTATATAACTCCTCTAACCGCTCCTTATAACTTCTCCCCTAACTGCTCCTATAACTCCTCCCTAAACTGCTCCTGTAACCGCTCCCTATAACTCCTCCCCTAACTGCTTCTATAACTCCTCCCCTAACTGCTCCCTATAACTCCTCCCTTAACTCCTCCCCAACTGCTCCTATAACCCCTCCCCTAACTGCTTCTATAACCGCTCCCTATAACTCCTCCCCTAACTGCTTCTATAACCGCTCCCTATAACTCCTCCCCTAACTGCTTCTATAACCGCTCCCTATAACTCCTTCCCTAACTGCTTCTATAACCGCTCCCTATAACTCCTTCCCTAACTGCTTCTATAACCGCTCCCTATAACTCCTCCCTTAACTCCTCCCATAACTGCTCCTATAACCGCTCCCCTAACTGCTCCTATAACCGCTCCCTATAACTCCTTCCCTAACTGCTTCTATAACCGCTCCCTATAACTCCTTCCCTAACTGCTTCTATAACCGCTCCCTATAACTCCTCCCTTAACTCCTCCCATAACTGCTTCTATAACTGCTCCCTATAACCCCTCCCCTAACTGCTTCTATAACCGCTCCCTATAACTCCTCCCCTAACTGCTTCTATAACCGCTCCCTATAACTCCTCCCCTAACTGCTCCTATAACCGCTCCCTATAACTCCTCCCCTAACTGCTCCTATAACCGCTCCCTATAACTCCTCCCCTAACTGCTTCTATAACTGCTCCCTATATATATATATATATATATATCTTAATATATAAAATCGAAAGGTTGGTACTAGCTGGGGTGAATCTGATTGGTCCTCAGCCTCTGGCTAATCAGATTGGTGGGTCTGACGTCACCCAACTGCCACTCTCTTCCCTCTCGGCCACACACACAAACACACACACCTCTCTTCCCCCTCGGTCACACACACACTCTCTCTTTCCTCTCCCCCCCCCCATCACACTCACCTCCCTCCCCGGCGCTCCACTCACCTCCGTCCCTCCCCGGTGCTCCACTCACCTCCCTCCCCGGCGCTCCACTCACCTCCCTCCCCTCCACTCACCTCCCTCGTGCTCCACTCACCTCCCTCGTGCTCCACTCACCTCCCTCCCTCGTGCTCCACTCACCTCCCTCCCTTGCGCTCCACTCACCTCCCTCCCTCCCCGGTGCTCCACTCACCTCCCTCCCTGGCACTCCACTCACCTCCCTCCCTCCCCAGCCCTCCAACACACCTCCCTCCCTCCCCAGCACTCCAACACACCTCCCTCCCTCCCCGGCGCTCCACTCATCTCCCTCCCCGGCACTCCACTCACCTCCCTTGTGCTCCACTCACCTCCCTCGTGCTCCACTCACCTCCCTCCCTCACGCTCCACTCACCTCCCTCCCCGGCGCTCCACTCACCTCCCTCCCTCCCCGGCGCTCCACTCACCTCCCACCCTCCCGGGCGGGGGGGACAGGCAGTGGACAGGCAGCCTGCAGCTGCCACACGGTGCCTAAGATGGCGGCGCCCGGAAGGACCCCCTTCCTCCCTCGCAGAGTAACTAAGATGGCGGCACCCGGAAGGAGAGGTGACGTGTGTGGGGAGCGGAGAAACATACAGGGGGAGCGGAGAAACATACAGGGGGAGTGGAGAGGAGGGACCTGGAAATTTTAAGCAACCCACCCCCCCTCCTGTCCACTGTCCCCCCCCCTCCTGTCCACTGTCCTCCCCCTCCTGTCCACTGCCCCCCCCTCCTGTCCACTGCCCCTCCCTCTTGTCTACTGTCCCCCACCTCCTGTCCACTGTCCCTCCCCCTCCTGTCCACTGCCCCCCCCTCCTGTCCACTGTCCCTTCCCTCCTGTCCACTGTCCCCCCCTCCTGTCCACTGTCCCCCCCCTCCTGTACACTCTCCCCCCCTCCTGGCCACTCTCCCCCCACCCCCCCTCCATTCCACTCTCCCCCCACCCCCCTCCTGTCCACTCTCCCCCCACCCCCCCCTCCATTCCACTCTCCCCCCACCCCCCTCCTGTCCACTCTCCCCCCAACCCCCCTCCTGTCCACTCTCCCCCCAACCCCCCTCCTGTCCACTCTCCCCCCAACCCCCCTCCTGTCCACTCTCCCCTCACCCCCCCTCCTGTCCACTCTCCCCCCACCCCCCTCCTGTCCACTCTCCCCCCACCCCCCCTCCTGTCCACTCTCCCCCCACCCCCCCTCCTGTCCACTCTCCCCCCACCCCCCCTCCTGTCCACTCTCCCCCCACCCCCCCTCCTGTCCACTCTGCCCCCACCCCTCCTGTCCACTCTCCCCCCAACCCCCCTCCTGTCCACTCTCCCCCCAACCCCCCTCCTGTCCACTCTCCCCTCACCCCCCCTCCTGTCCACTCTCCCCCCACCCCCCTCCTGTCCACTCTCCCCCCACCCCCCTCCTGTCCACTCTCCCCCCACCCCCCCTCCTGTCCACTCTCCCCCCACCCCCCCCCTCCTGTCCACTCTCCCCCCACCCCCCCTCCTGTCCACTCTGCCCCCACCCCTCCTGTCCACTCTCCCCCCACCCCTCCTGTCCACTCTCCCCCCACCCCTCCTGTCCACTCTCCCCCAACCCTCCTGTCCACTCTCCCCCACCCCTCCTGTCCACTCTCCCCCCACCCCTCCTGTCCACTCTCCCCACCCCTCCTGTCCACTCTCCCCCCACCCCTCCTGTCCACTCTCCCCCCACCCCTCCTGTCCACTCTCCCCCCACCCCTCCTGTCCACTCTCCCCCCCCGTCCACTTTCCCCCCCTCCTGTCCACTCTCCCCCCTCCTGTCCACTTTCCCCCCCTCCTGTCCACTCTCCCCCCCTCCTGTCCACTCTCCCCCCCTCCTGTCCACTCTCCCCCCCTCCTGTCCACTGTCCCCCCCTCCTCCCTCCCCTTCTCCCCATTGTCCCCCCCTCCTGTCCACTCTCCCCCACCCCTCCTGTCCACTCTCCCCCCACCCCTCCTGTCCACTCTCCCCCCACCCCTCCTGTCCACTCTCCCCCCACCCCTCCTGTCCACTCCCACCCCTCCTGTCCACTGTCCACCCCCTCCTGTCCACTGTCCACTGTCCACCCCCCTCCTGTCCACTCTCCCCCCCCTCCTGTCCACTCTCCCCCATCCTGTCCCCCGTCCCCCCCCTCCTTCCCCACCCTCCTCCCCACTGTCCCCGACTCCTCCCCACTGCCCCCCACCCCCTCCTCCCCACCCCCCCCTCATCCTCCTCCCCACTGTCCCCCATCCCCCCCTCCTGTCAACTGTCCCCCCCTCCTGTCCACTGTCCCCGGTCCCCCCTCCTGTCCACTCTCCCCCCTCCTGTCCCCCATCCTCCCCCCTCTGTCCCCCCCTCCTCCCGTTTGTCTCCCCCCCTCCTCCCCACTGCCCCCATCCCCCCCTCCTCCCCACTCTCCCCCCATCCTCCCGTTTGTCTCCCCCCTCCTCCCCATTGTCCCCCCCCTCCTCCCCACTGTCCCCCCCTCCTGCCCACTGTCCCCCCCTCCTCACTGTCCCCCGTCCCCCCCTCCTGTCCACTGTCCCCCCTCCTCCTCCCCCCCCTCTCCTCCTCTCCTGTCCACTGTCCCCCCCCTCTCCTGGGTACTGTCCCCCCACTCTCTTATCCACTGTCTCCCCCTCCTGTCCACTGTCCCCCCCTCCTGTCCACTGTGTCCCCCCCTCTTGTCCACTGTGTCCCCCTCCCTCTTGTCCACTGTGTCCCCCCTCCTGTCCACTGTGTCCCCCCCTCCTGTCCACTGTGTCCCCCCCTCCTGTCCACTGTGTCCCCCCTCCTGTCCACTGTGTCCCCCCCTCCTGTCCACTGTGTCCCCCCCTCCTGTCCACTGTGTCCCCCCTCTTGTCCACTGTGTCCCCCCCTCCTGTCCACTGTGTCCCCCCTCCTGTCCACTGTGTCCCCCCTCCTGTCCACTGTCCCCCCTCCTGTCCACTGTCCCCCCCTCCTGTCCACTGTGTCCCCCCTCCTGTCCACTGTGTCCCCCTCCTGTCCACTGTGTCCCCCTCCCTCTTGTCCACTGTGTCCCCCCCTCCTGTCCACTGTGTCCCCCCCCTCCTGTCCACTGTCCCCCCCTCTTGTCCACTGTCCCCCCCTCCTGTCCACTGTCCCCCCCCTCCTGTCCACTGTGTCCCCCCCTCTTGTCCACTGTGTACCCCCCCTCCTGTCCACTGTGTCCCCCCCCTCCTGTCCACTGTGCCCCCCCCCCTCCTGTCCACTGTGTCCCCTCCCCTCCTGTCCACTGTGTCCCCCCCTCCTGTCCACTGTGTGTCCCCCTCCTGTCCACTGTGTGTCCCCCTCCTGTCCACTGTGTCCCCCCCTCTTGTCCACTGTGTACTCCCCCTCATGTCCACTGTGTCCCCCCCTTTTGTCCACTGCCCCCCCCTCCTGTCCACTGTCCCCCCTCCTGTCCACTGCCCCCCTCCTGTCCACTGTCCCCCCTCCTTTCCACTGTCCCCCCTCCTTTCCACTGTCCCCCCCTCCTGTCCTCTGCTCCCCCCTCCTGTCCACTGTGTCCCCCCTCCTGTCCACTGTGTCCCCCCCTCCTGTCCACTGTGTCCCCCCTCCTGTCCACTGTCCCCCCTCCTGTCCACTGTCCCCCCCCTCCTGTCCACTGTCCCCCCCCTCCTGTCCACTGTCCCCCCTCCTGTCCACTGTCCCCCCCCTCCTGTCCACTGTCCCCCCCTCCTCCCCACTGTCCCCCCCTCCTGTCCTCTGCTCCCCCCTCCTGTCCACTGTGTCCCCCCTCCTGTCCACTGTGTCCCCCCTCCTGTCCACTGTGTCCCCCCCTCCTGTCCACTGTGTCCCCCCCTCCTGTCCACTGTGTCCCCCCCTCCTGTCCACTGTCCCCCCTCCTGTCCACTGTCCCCCCTCCTGTCCACTGTCCCCCCCCTCCTGTCCACTGTCCCCCCTCCTGTCCACTGTCCCCCCCTCCTGTCCACTGTCCCCCCCTCCTGTCCACTGTCCCCCCCTCCTCCCCACTGTCCCCCACCCCCCCTCCTCCCCCACTGTCGTCCCCTCCTCCCCACTGTCGTCCCCCCCCCCCCCCCACTGTCGTCCCCCCCCCCCTCCCCACTGTCGTCCCCCCCCCTCCCCACTGTCGTCCCCCCCTCCCCACTGTCGTCCCCCCCTCCCCTCTGTCGTCCCCCCCCCTCCCCTCTGTCGTCCCCCCCCTCCCCACTGTCGTCCCCCCCCCCCCACTGTCGTCCCCCCCTCCCCACTGTCTTATATATATATATAGAGAAGAGATAGAGATATAGAGATATATATATATATGTGAAATACGCCAATATGATTCTGCTGTGGTTGGAGATTGGCATCTAATACATCAGGCACCACAAAACAGAGTGTAAGCTCTGCGGGGCAGGGACTGTATCTGTAACATTCCTATGTGCTGCGTACCGCGCGCTATACTGTAATTGTGACGCGCTCTGTGTCCCATTGGAAAAGCGCTATATGAAATAAAGTTATTATTAATTTTATTATTATTACTACTATTATTATTATTATTATTATTACAGTGGACATTTCCCAATAAGCCTTGGTATCACTAATCTCTTACGCAATAGGAGGAACGCCCCAACAACCGGATTTCCACCAGTCACAAGGTCTCCACTATAGTTTGGCCTCCTCGCTTTCCGAAAATCCCCCGCATTAAAGCCCCCCCTTATTCCCCGAACGATCCCGCTAACCCTATTAAACGTCTAAAAAGGGGGTCGCGTCAAGGCAAACATTATTAGCCCAGCAGTGAGGCGGACATTCAAATTTTCTGCAAAGGCAAAAAAAAAAAAACTACAAAAAAAAAACCAGGGCAAAAGTTGAAGAACGCTTTAATTTATAAGAAAAGACCTAAATAATTGATGCAGCCAGCGTGCCAAAGGTAATTTTCAGCAGTTCCCTCTCTGCCACAAAGACATTTAGCATTGATTGAGATCAAAGTATCAGGGAAGAAACACCCGCTGCTCTGCTGAAAGCAGACTCCCGTGGTCAGCTTTCTCTGCTTTAATAATATCGTCTTTATGTAGTTAATCAACTGCACACTTCAGTCAAACTATATCATTATAGGGAGACTTACGGAGCTAATCATTTAAAAGCCAAGGAGCGCCTCCGTCTCCCTGCTTTGAACTAAACGGCGCTCTGTTGAATGAGGGGACGACATCAAAGCGCGGCCACTGTTGCCAGTGTGTGCTTGAGCAGAAGGCCTCGCAAAGCGTGAGCCTCACTCATCTCGCAAGAGATTAAAGATGCTGGCTTGTGAACCCAGAGGCAGTACCAGGTGTTTTATTTGTTTTTCATTACCCGGTTCCCCCGCCCTTCACGATGGTGACAGTGAAGTTTTTTGTTGTTGTTGCAATGCACTCCTTTATTAATAAAAGGGAGGTGGAGTAACTGGATCAGAGGCTATCTTGCGTCCCAGAACCCTTTGCGTTCCAAGAGACGGATCAGAGGCATAACGGTGTATGTATACAAGTTGTGTTGTCATTCATTTGCAATCGCCTAGCCTAAATGTATCAAGTTACCTGCTCCTGGCTTGGATCGATTTCTAGGGTAACGCCTGGTGGGTCCAGGACATCCAGTGGGTCCTCAAGTTACAAAGCGACGAGGTCTCCCAGAATAACGGTGAGACGCACAAAATCTTGGGTAGACGGGAGTCTGGCTAAATGTTAACACTTAGATTGTAAGCACACAGGGGCAGGGATTTCCTTTCCTATTCTCTGATTTTGTTTGTTGCCCGTAGTACAGGAAATTATAATACAATGTCTCTTTTGTAGAGTGCCGAGTACATTGTGCACGCAATATATATATATATTGAGAAAAGAAAAAAAGCGCAATCCTATATAGCTGTTAAAAATAGGGGAGATTTAATAAAGGCAAAAAAAGCTTGGTTTCTGGACAAACAGATATACAAATACAGATAAATACAGCCGCACATTTGACATCTATCAGTGACAGCAGTGAATATCTACCTGCTGCATCGACCTTTGGATCGGAGAGATTTGGCTGTCGTGAGGGGGGTATACAGGAGATAGGACAGTGTCTCTAGTGTTACCCGGATCAGCATCACGTGATACTTGCGTCGCGGATCTGCAGACGCAGCTGACGGAGGGACGCGGACACCTCTTGGGGTTCATCGCGGATACACTCATCTGGTGAGACCGTTCCCTTACCCCCCTCTGCCTTTACCCCTTGGATGCAATATACAGGAATATCTTACCGCCTGCCACTGCTATCACACATCCATTCTTGATCTACATCAGAGTCACTCCACTCCCCATTTATTGCTCGATTTACAATCAAAATCGTGCAATTGAGTGCTTCAATATTCACAAGTGCTACTCCCTCACAATAGATCTATTGGACATTTTTTTGGACACAGCTTTTGGACATTTATTTTTCCTCCAGTTATTCAATCAATGTGTATTGACCCATTGTTATTTATGCTTTATCTGTATTTGTATATCTGTTTGTCCAGCAACCAAGCTTTTTTTGCCTTTATTAAATGTCCCCTATTTTTAACAGCTATATAGGATTGCGCTTTTTTTCTTTTCTCAATTTTTTTAGGATAGGCATATCTTATTAGAGCTGCATCCCAATGGCTCATTTCCCCTGACCTGTGCCTGATATTCCTTATACACGTAATAATTTTATTTATCACTTAATAATTTTCACTTAGTGTTAGTCCTAGCGCTGATTTGTTTTTTTACTGTACATATATACACATACATACATATATATATATATACACATACATATACACACATACATATATGGCAGCGTGTGTGTGGGTGCGGCTGCAGGTAGAGTGTTCCCTGTGTGTATCAGTGTGTGTGTGTATATGAGTCAGTCTGCTGTGTGTATCAGTGCATGTGAGTCAGTCTGCTCTGTGTGTATCAGTGTTTGTGCATCTGAGTCAGTCTGCTGTGTGTTAGTGTATGTATGTGTATGTGAGTCAGTCTGATCTGTGTGTATCAGTGTGCGTGTGTATCGGTGGCAGTCTGGCTTGTGTGTATTATTGCATTTGTGTACCTGTGTCAGTCTGTGCTGTGTGTGTGTGTGTGTGTGTTTGTGTGTATCTGTGTCAGTCTGCTCTGTATGCCTCAGTGTGTGTGTGTACCTGAGTCAGTCTGCTCTGTATGTATCAGTGTATGTTTGTGTACATCTCAGTGTATCGGTGTATACTGTATGTGTGCATCTGAGTCAGTCTGCGCGGTGTATCAGTGTGTGCATCTAAGTCAGTCTTCTCTATGTGTATCAGTGTGTGTGTGTGTATATCAATCTGTATGTCTATTCGTGTGTGTATTTGTGTATCAGTGTGTGTGCCTGTGGCTATTATGATGTTCGGAGACTCCCATGACCTCAGAGCCCCGAGCCATACCGTAAATAAGACCCACACACAACGGTCTGGAAGCTAAATGGCCGCGGTTTTTATTAAATGTCAATACCAGACAACAGTAAGTGTTAACCCTGCCAGAGTGCTCCTCCAAACCTGATAAGGCCAATGGTGCTCAACCATGGCCCGCAAACACCCCGAGCCTAGAGCCGCCCAGCCCTGGTCACTCAGATGACTCATCATCAGCGAGAATGGGCACCAGGTACCCAAAGCACAATGAGCCCTGCCCACTCGCCAATAAATGCCTAGCCATCGAGCCCTGTCTGGCTAGGTTACCCAGCACTTACCCCCCAACCAGCCGCAAACAATGAGGCTCTTTAAAGACCCTTAAATTAGCCCCAGAACTCCAAAAACGCCAGAGCCTTCTCCAACTCATAAATAGGTCCAGTCTGAGATCGGACAAATGCACTCCATCCAGAAAAAGCATTCAAACTGGAGGAAACCGCTAACCAAAACAATCTCAACCTCCATCACCCCCCATGTTGTCACACAACCCCATACACCCTTTTGGCGAGCGGATTGCCCCATAACCTAGGAAAAAAATTCCCGAAAAGTCAGATTTCTAACTATGGGAGACTCAGCTCTTGGTGCACCATGTCCCCTCGAAGTAGGCCACGAAGCCTATTGACCTGGCTGCATCCGTAAAACACTGTATCTTTTTGTTCGATGTCGGCCGAACTCTACATAGAGTCCTCCCGTTGTAATCCCGCAAGAACTCTAGCCACGCTGCCAGGTCATCTTGAATGTTATCCGGACAAAATGGTGCTGGCGCTTCACACCAGCTGTTGTAGCTGATCGGAATTTCGAGAAGACTACCCATAGGCATAATTCTGGCAGCCAAAACCAGATGGCCCAACAACGCCTGAGCAAACCCTTCTTAATTGATAAGAAAACTTTCAAGGACCATCATCAATCTCGATCCCCAGAAAACGGAGGGCCATTGCTGTGCCCTCCATCTTCCTGATCGCAAGCGGGACAAATTCTAGCACCATTGCCAAAAGTTCTTCCAACCAACTGACTCAATGCTTTTACCCGATGGACCCATAAACAGTCGTAGAGGTAGTGGATCACGCCAGCGGCCTTCGCTCTCTATCCAACAACCCATTCCAAGAAATAAAAAAACACGATAGCGTGCACCCCATGGGAAAGCACTTATCGATGAAGTAACCTACACCCCAGCAGATTGAAAAACCCGGGGCGGACTGAATGTCGGCCTCTGCTAACAGTGCACCCTAGCCAAAACGTCCCACCAAAGCCACAGCCTGGTCAAAAGTCGTGAAACTCACCGAGCGAAGCTACTTGTTGATACCATCGTTTATTGACGATACCTCAGGTGCTGGATAAGCCAGAAAGACCCCTTTTCTTTCTTGGGAACAATGCCCAAAGGCGATACTCTAAGGTCAGGTAACGGAGGGATTTGGAATGGCCCCACCCTCCTACCCAACGCAACCTCCTTAAAAAAATTCTCCCTAGCAATGTCACCCGTGCACACTGACCGACTTCATATTCCTAGCCTTCAAATACCCTGGGTTTTCTACAAAAGTAATCCAGAAACCCTCCTGAAACCCTTATTCCTCCTCCCCCCAATAACTCGCAGGCTGCCTCCTTATTGGGGTAGAGATACAACCAGCAGACAATCTTTTCCATGCTCACCGGTGTAACTGCCTCCCTTTTGCAGGAGTGTCGAAAAGGCTTGCCCCCACCCTGTCTGTCCTTACATAAGCATTTTGCGTCGGCGTGAGCCCCATCACATGATCAGTATTCATGCCGTAATCTGCAATCACTGAACCTGCAGTGGCCCTGCTTAAAGATCCAGCAGTTACCCTTTTTGCTACCGGCTGACAGACTTGTGGACAACCCACTGCCGGACGCCCCATGAAAGGTTGGCCGGCTTCTGTGTTGTCATTAACTCTATCCACAATTCCATAACCTTCGCACCCCAGGACATTTGCTTGCGAATTGCCAGGTTCTGGCCATATTAATCATTAAAGAACCACCAAGCCATCCGGCTATAGTTCCTCTGCACAAATCCTACCGTCTCTCGGTACCTGAACAGGGCAGAGCCAAGGTGGGGGGATGTTTCACCTATTCCAGTCAGGACTCAGAAGACGGGTTAGTACTGAAACAGCTCTGCTTTATGTGCTCAATGATCTCCTGATGACGACAGACAGAGGTGACTGTTCGATATTAGGCTGCTTCCCCAGTACGTTCTACAGCGCACACCGAGGCGAACAAGCACCGCCCCCCAATCAGGCCCGGCCCACTATGCACCTCGGCGCGCATTCGGTAGCTGCGCTCTACTACAAGTTTTTGTAAAGACAGCAAAACTGTCTTTACAACTTGCGACGGAGGGCTGGCCACGCCCCCGCCAGTGGTTAAGCCAATAATGAGAGCGAACCAGCCATGTGAAGTCATGGCCACGCCCTCCCCGTCGCAATCTCCTGCATCTCACAAGAGGACCGCAGATTGTGGTTTGCACGCGCTGCCCCCCCCCCCCCCCGCCGGGCGCATGTGCTACAGGGCAGACTGGGACTGCGGCCTCAGTACTAGTTGACCTCTCTGCAGCATTTGATACCGTGGACCATGGGATCTTAATGGAGTGCCTGAAGGATTTCTGTGGACTGGGTGACAGTTCTCAGCTGGTTCAGATCATTTCTCACTGGCAGGTCCGAGAGTATCTTCAGGAATATTCTCCTCTGCACCAATGCCCCTATTGTGTGGAGTGCCACAGGGTGCTAGCCTATCCCCTGTTGTTCGCAGTGCACATGCCGCCACTAGGCGATGTAACCAGATGGCATGGCCTGGGTTATCACTGCAATGCGGAGGGCACTCAAGTCTACTTGTCCTACTATGGGTACTAAGGACCCATTATCAATCATCAATAGATGTTTATCTGAGCTCCTAGAGTGCATGAGATCCAGTTTGTTGAGGTTGAATCCTGATAAGACAGAAGTGCTCGTGGGCGAAGCTCATCCTTCGGAGGACAACAAGACTGCTGCCTGGGCAACACACTGGCCTTAAGCTTGGGGGTTCCCAGCTGCTAAACTCTGTCCGTTTGCGGAATCTTGGTGTTATCCTTGACTGACTTGAACCTTAAACATCAGATGTCAACCGTGATCAAATCTCCATTCTTCCACCTACAGAACATAGCCAAGATTACGCACTTGATCCCCCCAAAGGATCTTACTACGCTTGTCCATGCCTTTGTGTCCTTGCGCTTGGATTACTGCAATGCGGATTACTGGGTCTTCTCGAAAAAGAGCTGCGTCGCCTGCAGCTGGTACAGAATTCTGATGCCAGGTTGTTAACTAACCAGACCCGTTCTTGCCACATGACGCCTGTTCTCCAATCTCTGCACTGGCGGCCTGTAAAATGGTAAATTTATTTAAAAATTGGCTTGTTGACATACAAAGCCTCACATGCCCAGGGTCCCAGCTATCTGAGAGAGCTCCTAGTTCCCCACACTCCCAGTCACTCACTTCCATCTGCAGGTGAAGGACTCCTAACAGTTCCCAGAATCTCCTTAACTTCCTTAGGGGCCCGAGCTTGTAGCCACGCTGCTTTCACTCTCTGGAACAGTCTGCCTCGTACAGTTAGAGGCCCCTCTCTGGTAATCTATAAATACAGGCTGAAGACCTACCTGTTTCCCCAGGGATTTAATTACTGACCCACAACCTGTCTGACATTTTATAGCTACAGCACCGCCCCATCCTGTATTGTATCTTTCCTTTTGTTTGGACTTGTTTATAACCTTAAATGTTTCCTTCTTTTTCCCTTTTTGTAACTGTGAAACGTTGAGCCTCATTGGGAGATAAGCTCTATATTAATAACGTTATTGTTATTATGATTATTATTATTACTATTATTATTATTACCACACAAAATAAGTTATGGTGAGTAAAAAAAGTGACAAAAAGCCTCCACTGTACAGCAAATAAATATACCAATTGTGAACATTGAAGAACTACACGGGGGTTCCTTCTCTGTAGGTAATCGGGGAAAAAATAAAATAGACGCAATTTGTACAAGTAATAAGTTATACTTCTATAACACATTTATTAAACAAACTATGTGTAACCCCCCCCCCTTTACATGGTTACTAGTATGGTTAGTGTGTCCCCGTGTTGTCATAGGATTCTGACATCACGGAGAGTATATAAAGGGGGGGACAGGTTCGAGAAGGTAGGTTCCAAGAGGGCAAGAGTAGAGGGGCCTCGGGGAGAGTGGATAAGTAATGTTTATAAATTAATAGCACAAAGCAGGCCCCTCTGTTTATTATGTTGTAGATAGGGACGGTACCCTTTAAGTTAGGGTCCCAGAAGAAGATTCAGGGAGTCCAATATACAGTAAGCATTGAAGTATGAACATGGCATGCCACAGAAGGCCCCAGTAACAAGGACTCCTGGGTGACGTCAGATCGGCTCTAACCGCGGATCTGCATTAACAGTCCTCTCCAGCAACATCGAACTGGCAGTTCCCATACCGACAAAAGGTATCAGGGTCACTTGTACAGGACCCACTAGGATCCCCAATGGGCCGAGCATTACTGGGATAATACAGAGGGAGATCCCGAACAGGAAAGGGGGGGGGGCTCAGGTCTCAGAACAGTTAGGCAACTAAGAGATATACCTCCCTCTGAGTGTTAAGAGTGGGCATTCATGGAAGCGCATAAAGCATTGCTAACCATAAAGAGACGTTACAACGTTGTATAAAGTGTGGTGTGCGATCCCTGTGCCTGGGAGACCAGAATTAATGGCTGTTGTATGACAAAAGTTTCTGGCGCACATTATTCTACAACCTTATTACCTCATCTTCCAACCGGCTGAATCCAGCACCTGAGTTAAGGTAACCCATACGGAGTAGCCATATGCATAACACACCGGTGTAATCTCCCTAGAAGCCAGGCAGGGAGGATCACACACCTCTGGAATGCCCTTCCCCTCAGTACCCAACGCACTTACCAGAACTCCCTCCTACTGTCTCTGTACGTTCTCCCTACCTACCAATTAGACTGTAAGCTCCTCGGGGCAGGGACTCCTCTTCCGAAATGTTACTTTTATGTCTAAAGCACTTATTCCCATGATCTGTTATTTATTTGATTACCACATGTATTACTACTGTGAAGCGCTATGTACATTAATGGCGCTATATAAATAAAGACATACAATACAATAACATACAGTAGGCAAAAAAATCAAGTTTGATTGTGCACTGGTAGATAATTTAATGTCCTATTATGATAAAAAAACAAAAAACCTCCCTGTCCTTGAACCCTGAAAGTTTCCCAATTTAACATCAAACACCCTGTCCGCCTGTGCTCTGGTTATCTCCCTGCTCAGCACCAGCATTTAAACGCAGAGCATGCTAATGGTCTGTGTTCAAAGCTGTTTTAAGCAGCGACTTTTTTTTCTCTCAAAACGAACAGCTTTATTCCTAACCGCTTACATCAACGTAACGTTGCATCTACAGAAGTCCTTCCTTGCTATTCCCATTCACAGGACGAGGTGATTTTGATGTTAGGTCTCTGATTTTTTTTGTTATAGAATTCTCCTTGATTATTGTATAGATGTGATAGGAAGAGGCAGGGCAGAGCTCAAGTGTAGCTGCCAGGAGGGAGAATTAGACTGGGTGCATTTATTAAGTTTAAATGAGGTTGGAAATGTTCTTTTGGGGCTTGACTGTGGAGGAAAGGCTTAGAGCAAGGGTGGCCAACTCCAGTCCCAAAGGGCCACCAACAGGTCACGTATTCAGGATATCACCGCTTCAGCACAGGTGGCTCAATCATAATGGCTTAGGGGTAAATGAAAGGCATTTGGAGTGGGAAAAAAAACATTAAAAAATGAGACATGGCAGAATTTGGTTGAAGTCCTGTGGCCAGCTGATTGTCACTGTGGGCAAATTATTTAATGTGCCAGTGTTACAGGCACCAACTATTGAGCTTGCAATATCTCATTGTACTTACAGTATGGGCAAACGACGCCATATCCCAGTTCTTCTAATCATAGGAGAAGACGCTTTGTACTTTAGTTACCATCCTTTGTGCGAAATTCCAAAAGTGAATGGTTTGAAAGTGAGCGACAGCTCTCTAAGCAATGCTCAGTTAACCCAAAAATGATACCAGTGGAACACCCTTTGTAATGACCATCTTCATGAGTAGGGTACAGCTGTTCGATTTGTAGAAGATAATCTATTCCAACTTCACACTGGAACTTCATGAGTCCGCTCTGATTAAATAATAATAATAATAGAAATAATGATCAGGGCCCCCGACAGGGGGGGACAGCTGGGACAAGTGTCCCGGGCCCGGTGGCTGTGGGGGGGGGGCCGGCAGCTGGACAGAGCAGTTTGGCCTGACCTCTCGTTGCCACCGGGCCCGGCTCTCCCCAGCTGCGGGCCTCCCTCCACACTGACTGTCCCACGCTTCTGACGTCAGCGGGCCTCCTTCTCAAGCCGGTGTGTGCCGGAAGCTCGGCCCAGCTTACTTCCGGCACATGAGAGAGGCCCGGCATGCGCCAGATGCTCGGCGTGGGAAGGTCAGTCAGGAGGGAGGCCTGCAGCTGGAGAGAGCTGGGGCCCGGTGGCAACTAGAGGGCAGACAGCCAGGACCCCCACAGCCACTGGGCCTGGACAGAGGCCTGACACCGAAGACCATCCCCAAGGTAAATCTGTATTATATATGTATATTTTTTTGTTTTTGATTTTTTTTAGATGTATTTTTTTTTTTATTATGTACAGTATTTGGGGTTTTTCTATATGTATTTTTTATATGTATTAGTTAAAAAAAAATATATATATATTGGGGGGGTTATATGTATTGGGTTGGGGAGGTGTTTTTTTGTATGTATTTGGGGGGGGGGTAGAAGGGGTTGTATATATTTGGGGGCTGGCAATTTTTTTGTATATATTTGGGGGTGGGAAGTTTTTGGTATATATTTTGTGGGGATTGTGTGTGGGGGGGGAGAGAATGAGTGTGAGGAAGGGGATTGAGTGAGAGTGGGGTAATTGACGGAGGGAGAGTAGAGAGAGGGTGAGGTGAGGAAAAGAGGGAGTAAGAGTGAGATGCAGGGGAGAGAAATACATGTGAGGCGGGGGGCAGGGATTGAGTGAGAGTGGGGTAATTGATGGAGGGGGGGGGGAGAGTGAGAGGTGAGATGGAGGGGAGAGAAATACATGGAAAGAGGGAGGGAAATAGAGGGGGCTCGTGAGGTGTGAAATGGGGGGGATCGCAACACTGCCGACGGGGGGGAGGGGACCGGTCATAACTCTAGTCCTGGGCCCGGGAAATCTGTCTGCGGCCCTGATAATGATAATAACTTTATTTCATGTCGCGCTTTTCTCCCAATGGGACACAGAGCGCGTCACAATTACAGCATAGCGCGCAGTACGCAGCACATAGGAATGTTACACACACAGTCCCTGCCCTGCAGAGCTTACAATCTATGTTTTTGGTGCCTGAGGCACAGGGAGATAAAGTGACTTGCCCAAGGTGACAAGGAGCTGACACCGGGAATAGAACCAGGTTCCCCTGCTTCACGCTCAGTGTCATTGTTATCAGTGTTGTTTTCACTCACCGAGCCGCATTTTCTTTCATGACATATTATTAGAACACATCAAGATATAAGTATATGGGAATAGACTGGTGGTAAGAGTATGGCGGTCTGCCTCAAACCGTTATTGGCACGGAAGAGGGGATATAAAAACGTTTCAGAACTCCAGTTCTAAGGCTCAGATTCACTAGGTGACAATGTGACATTACAGGACAAGTCCATCATATTTATATTTTTGGTTGTCGAAATAGGTATGAAGCAGGGGGTCCCCAGGGCTGAACCCCATGAATTCCTTGACTTGTCCTTCACAGGGCATAACAAGATGTGCTATTTAAAGTTGCAGACAAAGCAATATCCTACATATGTATTTTTTTAAATAAATCAATTCTGTACTATGAGAAACAACTCGGAATGACATTTTGAATGTATTATAATGTAACAAGCCTTTTTTGTTTCTATAGCAACCATTTACAAAGTCACATCCTCTTCCTCTTCTGAAACAGGCTCTAGCACACCCCTTTTTGAGCCCTGCCCTCTCTCTAGCAGTGCACCAATTGTATCTAGTGACAGCCTGGTCACATGATCTTCCCCACAGAACTTTGCACCTTTGGTCCTCTTCTGCTGCACTGACAGCCATTTAGTGAACCCCTGAGCTGAATCTTCACCGATCGTTCACAGGAGAACAGATCGATTGGCTGCTGCCGCCGAGCAGCATCTTGATTGTGCAGGAGAGACAGGAGAGGAGGCAAGGAGGCGTGGCTGTGAGCGGTTCACCCTCATTGGCTGAACCACTCGCGTGACGCGGCCATCCAAAAACAATTTAGAAAATCTCTCCAAGACACTGCCGCCCTGCAGCTCCAGGCGGCGCGCTGGTATGTAAACCATCATCGAATTTCAGCAATTTGTTTTCCGGACGCGCGATTCGACGCTGCCGGCGATTTCTGGTATAATCACAGCTTTAAAAGCCTTGTTACGCACTGTGAAAGTCCAGTCTACTGGGCCCCTTCTCCCTCCGTTAGAGCGGTGAAGGGAACGTTTAGGGATAGTGTTAGGACCCGTAACAAGGGTATCCCTTAGGCCGCGCCTATAGTTCCATCGACGGCGACGGCGGGTTTCCGGCCATTTGATTGGTTCAAGGGCCGTCACATGAGGCGACAGCCCTTGAAAAATCTAATTTTGCCGGCTACCAGTTTTCGCGACGTCGCTCCGTCGCTTTGTCGCAGTCGCGCGTACTATAAGCACACGGCGGCGGTAATGCTTTTGTTTTCGGGCGACGTCGCCGGCACTATAAGCGCGGCCTTAGTGTGGTTGCAAACTTATGATGCCGTGGCCAAATAATGTGTCTAATGACCCTTATGAGAAGAAAAATAGATACGTATTTTACTACAGTATATCATTTGTCATATTGAATCTAGCACTGGGGCCATTTTGTCGTATACATAATAACAACTTTATTTCCTATATAAAGCGCTTTTCTCCCAATGTGCATCACAATCACAGCACAGCGCGCAGTACGCAGCACATAGGAATGTTACAGACACAGTTCCCTGCCCTGCAGAGCTTACAATCAATGTTTTTGATGCCTGAAGCACAGGGAGATAAAGTGACTTGCCCAAGGTCACAAGGAGCCGACACCGGGAATTGAGCCAGGTCCCGCTGTGTCGCTGTTCACAGTCAGTGTCTTTACTCACTGAGCCACTCCGGGACAAAGCAGTTTTGAAAATTCTCAACGGTCGCCATTTTTAGCGATCCTGCGTGAATTTGCATCCCCGTCGGCACCTCTCCAGCCTACAAAACCAATGGCTGATTTCCTAATGAAGTGAGGGGCCAAGATGAAAAGAGAAGAGGTGAGACAATTTGTACTAAAGAAATGAGACAAGCTTAGTAGAACCGCGCCTCTTTGATTTTCTGCAGATTTGCCAATTTGTTTGACTGATTTACGCTTTAAAAAGCTTTTTTTTTTCCCTTTCTCTCCCTCTCCTGTGAAGCTGAATATCTGTGTATTCGGCTTGTCAAAAATGTAAACTTCTTTCAAACACTTTGTCTATACTTGCCGGCAAGAAAGTCGTTCTTTCTCCAAAAGAATTTGCATGTAAAAATCCTAAATATGCACCTTTTTTTTTTTTTTGCCCAAGACGAAAGTTTCTTTCCGACTTTTAAGTGGGGCTTAGCATAACCTCTAGCTGGTTTTTTTTTCTTCTTCAAGATTGTAGAACATTCTGAACAGAAAAGATCATTTCCTTTTTTTTAAGACGAGAATATGAAATCTGTTCAGCTTTTACAGGTATATGTATAAAGATTTTAAAGCCGTATACCCTCACTAACACTTCATTCCTTTGTAGTGAGCTAATGACAATATCACATGTGAGCACATTCACATGCCTGAGACAGGTCTGCAACCCGGCTTTTCACGATTACATCCTAGCATGCAGCGCTTCCACTGCAGCCAGGGATTCTGGGTAATGACATGCAAATGAGCACAGTGTCACCTTTGCTGCTTATTCATTTTAACATGGATCCCCTATAAACCTGTGCCTGCTTTTCAGCACATCCTGGGTTAAAGCTAATAAAACCTGGAATCACATAGTTAACGTGTTTATACTGTTGCGTTTTCTTTTTTTTCTGTGTGTGTACTGGTGACTTCATGAGTTACGGGCCCGTTCATGGAAAATCGATAAATCTTCGACTTAGCCACTGATTGAGCCACCTGTGCTGAAGCAGGGATATCCTTAATACCTGACCTGTTGATGGCCCTTGAGAACTGGAGTTGGCCACCCCCTGCCCTACAATATAAAGGGGCAGATTCCCCAAGCTCCGGTATGGGTTAGCACACATATTCCATGGTTAACTCACACTCAAATACCCGTACTGACGTTAGATGTATCTGCCCCAAAGGTCAGAAAGATCTGGCAGTGTGATGGGCCAGGTTCATCACTTCAAAGGTAGGGACATCCCAACGGCACTGATACTTCTTCTGCATGGTACTGTATGCCGTCATTGCTAAAACAGGTTCATTGGGTATTGGGAACCACACAACCCCAGATACTTCACCACCTCTTTGATGCAAAGCAACTTGTATCGCAGGGTGAACGGCAGTGTCCTCGGTACAGCACTGCGTATACATACTCTCTGTCAATATCCATCTCTGTCCTTGCCCCAAATCCACGGAGGGGCGCCAAGCTTTAACACGCCTTTACACCCATTCATATATGAATGGCAGCTGAGACGTGGCAAAGCTTAGCACTCTTTTGTGGCTCTGGGTTTCTGTCTGTTCTCTCATGTCTCTCTCATTGTCTTTCCAACCCATTATCTGCTCATAACCCTCCGGACAACCTGACTGTCCCCTAAATCTCCTAAATCTCCATCACTTGCTGGTAACCTTGGCACAGAGAGATTGCCACAGTGTAAAAAATCTGCGGTCTATTTACTGAGCATCCAGCTACAATCTCAAGGTAACGAGAGAGAACATATTTCACATTCCTTGTTTCAGTGTCATTTTGTAGCATCAAAGAATGACACTAATAACACCTTCTAAACAAACTGGTTATAATCCACTTACAGAAAGTGGTGGGTTGGAGAATACATGAATCAGATATCCCCTATCTCAAACCACACCTCTTTAACGAAGCATATGGGTAGCTCCGCGGCTGATACTATACATCTCATACTACTGACCGTGACCCATTGCAGACACACTTACCAGAACACCCTCCTACTGTTCGCCTTAAGTTCTCCCTGTTTACCACTTAGAGTGTTAGCTCTTCGGGGCAGGGACTCCTTTTCCTAATGTTAATTTTGGGTCTGAAGCGCATATCCGCAGTATGTGCTATATTATTATGTCTCTTCATTTCTTTATAAACCTAAAGCGATATTCTTGACCTGTACCGAGACAGATTCACCCCGTCACTATACGAGACAGAAAGAAAAGTGGAGAAAAACAAGAACATATGCCAGTTTCTTCACGTTTAAAAGACACTTCTGGCATATTTAATCTAAACAAAGTTAAATGGAAGATATTGACCATGGTGGTCCAATGTGTTTTGGCCGCTACAGCACAGAAGGGGTTAAGGATACTCACTAAGATACAGCCTCTTATTTACACCAAACGACTACTTATCAATTTGATTATTAATACAATCCGCAAAAGTATGTATGTATTGTACAGGCATACCCCTCATTAACATACGCAATGGGACCGGAGCATGTATGTAAAGCGAAAATGTACTTAAAGTGAAGCACTACCTTTTTCCCACTTATCAATGCATGTACTGTACTGAAATCGTCATATACGTGCATAACTGATGTAAATAATGCATTTGTAACAGGCTCTATAGTCTCCCCGCTTGCGCACAGCTTCGGTACAGGTAGGGAGCCGGTATTGCTGTTCAGGACGTGCTGACAGGCGCATGCGTGAGCTGCCGTTTGCCTATTGGGCGATATGTACTTACTCGCGAGTGTACTTAAAGTGAGTGTCCTTAAACCGGGGTATGCCTGTATGTCTTTCTTTATATAGCGCCATTAGTGTACATAGCGCTTCACCGTAGTTATACACGTGACAATCATATAAATAACAAACAATACAAATAACAGGTCATGGGAGTAAGTGCTTCAGACATAAAAGTAACATTAAGGAAGAGGAGCCCCTGCCCCGAGGAGCTTACAGTCTAATTGGTAGGTAGGGAGAACGTACAGTGATAGTAGGAGGGAGTTCTGGTAAGTGCGTCTGCAGGGGGCCAAGCTTTATGTATCATGTGTCCAGGATTATCCGGTGCTATTCATATGCTTCTTTAAGCAAATGTGTCTTAAGGTGGATAGAGAGGGTGCTAGTTGGGTATTGAGGGGAAGGGCATTCCAGAAGTGAATGCAAAGCGTGTTCATATGTTGCTGCCGAGATGTAAAACTACATTGACTCCCCAAAGTCACGACCCTCCCCCCCCCCCCCTTTACATCTCTCATGTTGATCTATTTACAGAATTCGAACTGGAGCTGCCCTGCGATATTTTTAGCTGTGGGGACCCTCCGGTTCCCCGGACCCTTACCGCTTTTGGTTGCCGGTGTTCTTCCTGGATATTCAAAGACGGCAGCCGCTGTCGTCCAAAAGAAATCCGTGACATCATGAACCCCAATGACATCGTGGCTTCCCATTGGCTGGCGGGCCCAAGGTCAATTTGGGGGCCATTACAACGTCCTAAATGGAAGACAAAACACTGGCAACTATGATAAGCATGGTCAACACCAATGGGTCCCTGGAGCCCAAAAATAGCACAGTCCGGCTCTGAAAGACCCCCCCCCCCCCCCACCCCCCGATTGGAAAAGTAAGGGGTACAGCTGCTTTCGGACTCTCGTAGCAGCACTGTAAAAAAATTAATTTTCAAGGACTTGAAGCAATTAATCTCTATAAAACGGGATTCTAATACCTCTCACAATGACTAATAGCTTTCCCTGTGGTCCCCGTTCCACAGCTCACAGTTACAAAGCCCCTGCCCTGTTTTTCTTGCGTATATACTGTATATATTTATCTGAGCTTCGGAAACAGTGAGACCGATTCATATCATTCATTTGACACCTTCTAAGAAAGCTCACTGAGCAGGGAGGGGACGTTGACACAGATGCCTGGGTCCCAGGTCCGGCTAGCAGGTGTCTGTTCTTTACGCGGACCACCCCTGGCAATGAAAGGACCCCTTCTTGCTTAGAGCCTGTTTAAGTTACACTTCAGTGTCTCAGTTCCTGTCCACTGATCTATTAACAGATAATGTTGCTAAGGGGAAGACATTGGTGGGGAACAAAGGCATTGGGTTCAAGAAGAGGTCCTGAATGTTTGAAGACCGCAGTCCTACACTCAGCAATACACATTAATCTATGTGTGTGTATATATTAAAAAAATGAGAGAGAGAGAGAGAGAGATCTGTACCGTGTTAGCCAAGCTTTAATAATCAAAAATGAATAGACGATACCGTTCTGTGGCTAACTAAATACTTTTATTTGTGAGAGCTTTCGAGATACGCTGATCTCTTCTTCCGGCACTTTTACAATGGATAAACACTGAATGTGTAAACGAGACCGCAGTCACCTATATATATATCTATTGAGGAGCAGCTAGCAGTGGCTAACACTGGGAGTATTAAAAGGGTTTTCACGCCCGCATTTTTGCGGTGATATACAGAGAGAAATATTAACTGGTGATTACCCGGTACTTTAGATATCACCTTTGATATTTTTATTTGTGGCAACATTATATATTACTGATAGTGGTACAAATACTCATTATATACAAGTCTGTCTGATTGCTACAACTTTGGATGTGAGGATATGAATAAATTGAGATAATTATTAATGATACTTACCTTATTTCTACGATAATTATTCATATCAGCCACCAAAATATGGGGATTTTTAATAATGCATCTGTGTTTTTAATGATCTATGTAGACGTAATAAAATTTTATTATTTTTGATTTCCACGGTGATTCTGGGATACTTACCAGTTATCCGCAGCATATCTGCAGGACCATTTGTTTTTGTCCATCAGTAGACTATATATGTTTTGAGTGCTGTATAAAGGGGGAAACCTTTCTGATCAAATTCTTTTTGATCAACACTGTCAATATATTACAATGAATAAAGCAAGAAAGGTTTAACTTAAAAACAGTGTCTCTTAGAATGTTATCTGTGCTTGTCCCTCCCCCGTGTGTAGATGCGATTTATAACTAGGAGTTAAATAGTCCCTGAATTATAGTGATGTAAGAGTGTGTGTGTGTGTATATATGTGTGTATGTGTATGTATATAAATGAATGAAGAGCCCACAGTGTATACAGCGCTTTACAAAAGGTGTGTGCAGAGTGGAAGTGTATATCAATGGAGTGGGTAGGTGTGGAAATGTGAGAGGGTGTTACAATACTAAAAGTGTGTGCAGATACTATGTGGTCCCTATTGGTATATAGGGATGGAATTACATAGTGTATTTGTATGTGTAAGAGACAACTGTGTGTACATTCATATATATGAATTGTATTGACATGGCCTTTAAAATGGATTTGAGGCAAAAGGTGACACTGTGTGCTCATTTGCATGTAATTTCCCAGAACCTCTTGCTGCTGTGGAAGCACTGTATGCTAAGTCTGGGGAGCGCAAACTTTTGATGCTGCGCTCCCCTGTCTGGCCTCCCTCTGTCTCACGCCCCCTCTCCTACCTGGCAGCAGCATCAAATGATGCTCCAGCGGTAGTTCCAGTGGGCTCATTTGCATTTCACTACCCAGAATCCTTCACTACTGCTCAACCAGTATGTGACAAATCAAATTCTACAACATACCTTATATACTGCTTCTTAGGCTCTTCCGAAAGCAGCAAGCTCCTCTATTCCGCCCCCCAAAATACATGGTTCCATTTTTTGTTAACCATTGTAACGTCCTCGTGTTAGTAGCACCCCCATCCCCATCACATTCTGTTGCCTTATTCTGGAGATCTCAAGTTTTCCTCCCCGGGAAATTAAAATGGCCGCTGCCCTTCACACTTGTTAAGGCCATAGATGTTGCCATTTAAATAATAAAGGGGTGAAAAGTTAATCAGCACAAAATGAACTATCAGGTTATGTTTAGGGGGTTTCGGGGGTGCGGGTTGTGGCAACCGCAGATGATAAAGAGAATCAAAGGTCGCGACGCGCTGGGGTCCTGCTGGCGGAGAGCGAGCCATCGTCCCTCTGCAGGTGCTGGGAGCAGGGATGGAGAGGGGGGTTCCATGCCTCTGTGGGGATGAAGGGTGGTTCAACCTCTGGTGCTGCACCTGAGTTATTGTGCAGTAAGACAAGGGAGGGCATTGTTCCCAAGCAGCTCAATGCTCCATGTGTAACAGGACTTCTGGCTCTGAGCCCCGAACAAGCCCACACATAGGATAATCATGCAACAATGGCTCCCTGTCAGGGCTCAATGCCATCTCAAAGGTGCATTTAATATATATATATAATACATACATATATACACACACACACATACATAGTTCTATTTAGATTGTAAGCTCTTCAAGGCAGTGACTGCTTTTCCTAATGTTACCTTTCTGTCTGAAGCGCTTATTCCCATAATGTGTTATATTATTAATATTATTATGTCCCGTGTGTTACTGCTGTGAAGCGCTGTGTACATGGACATATTTAAAAAGAAGGCCGCCCATAGGCACTTACCTGGTGCCGCCCTCGTCCTCCAGCGCTGCTTTGTCCCGGCGCATGCAGGCTGCACATGCACGACCTCCGCCCCCAAAATTCTGCTGCCCCAAAATGTTGCCACTTTAGGCCCGGGCGTAACGGGCCTAATTAGGGTTGCCAAGTGGCTTCTCCAAAAATTCTGCACACACTGGCGAAAGGTGCGACATGCTTGAGACGCACACACAGACCTCTCACCACTCCATGCTGTTTCCTCCTCTCCTTGGCCCCACCCCCAGGCTCTTGGCACCTCCTCCTGATTGGCTACATAATAATCAGAATGGAGGAAATTGCCCAGCCCCCTAGCAGCAGCGCGGTGCAGATATCTCGGCAACGTTAAAAGCTCCCACGTCACGCGGCCGAATAGGGAGCCGCTCTGGATGACATCGCGGCTTCCTATTGGCCCGCAGGACGCAGGAGTGAACCCTGCTGGCCGAATGGCTACCAGCAACCCCTTTGGAGGTCTGCATTTCAGGAAGCAGGGGGTCCCCGGAGCTGAAATGAATGGGGTTCAGCCCTGGAGCCCCCCTCCCCCCCCCCTGCTTCAAACCTATGTTTTAAAAAAATAATCATTTGCAAAAACAATCACCAGCGCGGATTGCCTCTTAAAGAGCCGCAGTTTCTCCTTCTCTGCTTTTTATTTTATCCCACCAAATTTTTTTTATTTTTTATATAGGATGGAAACCAGACGGGGCCCCTGGAGATGAACCTGGCTATTTTGAGTTCCGGGGACCCCTTGGTACTTGATATACAGTACATCCTGGTTAAGGTATTGGTGTCTGTGTTGGGGGGGGGGGGGGGTGTCTGGTGGGAGGTACTGCCGCTTTAAAAGCAAAGCGTCCCTTTGTAGTATTAGTTACACAACCCACACATTCCTAAAATTCTCTCTTTTCCCATAAATAGGGTTAAATTTACCTCCAACCATCTCCGAAAGCCGTGCACCCCTCCAGCGCTGAAGGGATTAACTGCTGGGTCCCTATCCAGCCCTGCAGTCATTTACAGGTTCGGATGTCAGATTTCTCAACTAACAATGTGTCCAAGGTTATTCAAGGTCATCCTACAAGAGATAGCAGTCGTAATATTACTGGGCTCCTCTGATGAACAGGTGTTGAAAAGCTGAATGTCGAAATGATGTCCCATAAAATGTATAGGGCATGACTTCTCCGAGGCATGATAAGCCTCCGTTTCATTTAGCAGAGAGCTAATCATTTGCTTTGAACTCGGAAAGTTTCACCAGGAACCCCACGTCCATATAGTAGCCAAACACACCTGGTCTGGATTAATATTCTCACTGCGGCGGCTATGATTTCTTGTGTATTGTGTTGGCTCAAAGAGGAATAAAGTATCGCGTTCAAGAAGCGATCCCCCCTACTCAATTTTAATGACACATTTTTGGAATAGACGTAGGCTGCTCCCTACGTGTATTCTGTTCGGTTTATTTAAGCAGTAATCCCGGCTGCTCATTTCAATTTTTTTTAAATTAAGTTTACCTGCACAGAGAGTTCACCTGGAGCCGACTGGTGGTCCTGATGTGCGGGGGGACCTCCCGGTTTAGGCGATATTTATCATTTTGTTGTGTGCCAGATTTGACCTACAAAAAACCCTACAAACACAATGGTGGATTTTATTGGCCGCTGGAGCGAGCCCTGACTTAGGCGGCCATATTGTTTCCCCGGGGGAACTCTCGGACCACTGCTGCCCCCCCCCCCCTGTTTAGGTAAAATTAAAATATATTTTAGCCCAGAATGTTTCTTTAAAGGAGCAGGCCCTCCTAGGAACAGGGGGAAATGTATCAAGATGCTGCAATTTGCTCCAAAATACAGAACATAATATTTAATCAGTGCCACAAGTATGAATCTAATCTTGCTTCATACAGTTGGGGTAGAGGTTAAGGCCACGTCACACCTGGCGGATTTAATTGACGCGAAGAAAGATGAAAACTGCATATATTATAGACAAATAGTTTGATCCACCTTATTATAATATAAAATAATATAAAAGCCAGGGTCACGTTTGATGTGTGAATGGCTCCTGATAGCATTATCTCAGTTCCCTTTTAAATCACTCCAAGCCCTGTAATATTTCCTCCACTTTATTGGGAAAAGCAGCAGGATACAGATACTTGTGGATGGTATGTAGTGGTGATTATTAGTTAGAAACCGGTAAAAAGAGATGGCCTCACCATGGGAGATTAACAGAGAAGGGTGCTGTACTCACTGTCTCCAGGGTGGAAAAGGAAGTGAGGAGCAATATGGGTAAAGGGAAAAGTCTTGGGGCAGACTATCTCTGAACAAACAGGAGGGGGGGCAGACTAGCCCATTCTGGTGAGGATCTCAGAAGCTGCAGTAGCAGCTCACTGATTTCGTGCCCAGAGGCAAGAAATGCAACATAGTTACATGTCACACAGGCACAGTATGTGTATGCAAACTCCATGCAGCTGAAATAAGAACTGACTGGCAGAAGCTGCAAAGGAAAGAGGGGGGTGAACCAAAAATGTAGTTCTTGTTCCATGACACTCCCCGTCTGGTATCTGTAGATACCACTATATAACAGACTATGTGGAACATATGTGCAATGCATAATAAAGATAACATCACATTCTCAAACAATGCAAGAGTCCATGTCCACATAGTGATGTGACACCGGCCGGTATCACTGGTATCAAGGTCCCTTGGTCAAGGTTCTTTGGCAAAGGATGCAGGGTGGATGCACAGCTCCAGGTTTGCTGGTTGCACCACAATGTCTTTGTGTAAAAGTCTCTGGCACTGTTTCCTTTTAGCCTTGTGAGAGAACAGTCCTTTTGTCTCTGTAGTTTTACCCACAGGGTGCATCCCCTTGTAGGTATGCCAGTCGTGGTGGCCTGTCGCTCTATCACCTGGCGTTTGGCAGAAGGAGATAGCTTTTGGCTCCTTGCGGAAGCGGAACAACACTCCTGGAAGACTGGTTGTCGTGTCTCGTCCAGTAAAGAGGGCGTCGTTCAGGGAGGAAGTGGGGGGAGGGAGGAAGGGGGGAAGGAGGAAGGGGGGGAGGGAGGGAGGGAGGAAGGGGGGGAGGGAGGGAGGGAGGAAGGGGGGGAGGGAGGGAGGAAGGGGGGGAGGGAGGAAGGGGGGGGAGGAAGGAGGGAGGAAGGATGGGGGGAGGAAGGCGGGAGGGAGGAAGGGGGAGGGAGGAAGGGGAGGGGGAGGGAGGAAGGGGGGGAGAAAGAGGGGGAGGGAGGAAGAGGGGGGTGCGGAGGATGAAAGGGAGAAAAAGGGGGGAGGGGAGAAAAAGGGGGGAGGGGAGAAAGGAGGGGATGGGGGAGGGGAGAAAGGGGGGGAGGGGAGAAAGGGGGGAGGGGGGAGGGGAGAAAGGGGGGGAGGGGGGAGGGGAGAAAAAGGGGGGAGGGGGCGGGGGGAGAGGCGAGAGGGGAGGGGGGGGGGAGAAAGGGGGAAGAGGGGGGAGGGGAACGGAGGGGGGGGAAGCAGTGGCCCTTGGTCTGCTTTTACAGAGAGAGAAGCTGGGGGACGTGAGATTATACTTGTATACGACCTGTCCTTTGAGTTTCTTCATATCTGGTGTCTGTTACCGCAGAACTTGGGACAGGGGAGGGTCTGCACAGGGAAACGATCTCCGGGGGTTCTCGGGTTGAACGAATCGAGCGACCGCTGTGGCTGACTTGACCCTCTTGTATTTTTTGCAAGCAGTGTGGACAAATTTCGGCATTAACCCACACATCAGTCCTGCCGGGGCCGGTCGCAGCGCCGCAAAAGTTCTCTGACCCTCCCTGTGCCGAAGGCGCGGGACAGCAGGCGGAGCACCCTCACTGGAGACACACCCATTCCCGCCGTCAACCAGGCCAAGGGCACGTCCAGGGTGAGATGAACCCCAAGGGGGCCGCGGGGGGGGGGGTGTTTGGGGGAGAACGGGTGGGCAAATGGTAAATGCTTATGCCGGGGTGTGGGTGGGCTGCTTGGGCCAGGGTGGAGGGGGGCAGGGTGAGGGGTTGAATGTGGCCTAAGACCATGGGGAGACGGGGGGGATGGGTGGGGTGCAGGTACGGAGGGGCGCTGTTTGACCAGGAGGCACGGGGGGGCCTCTCAATGGGCGGGGGGGGAGAGGGGCAAGGGGGGGAGTGAAGGGGATGGGAGTGGTAGAGTGATCGGGGGTTCTTGTTTGCAGGTAACTTGGGACCCCAACTCAGCCTCCCGGCCTCGACACAGTTGTCCAGCTCAGACCGCTGGGGGCACCAGCCGGCAGGAAGACGAGGGAGCAGCGGTAAGTAGTAGGGAGGGTGGGGTAAGGGGGGAGTAGGGGGACCTGTCAGGGCACTCTTTTGCCGGAACGAAGAAGTTCGGTGCGGTCGAGAACACGGGAGGGGGGAGGGCTTTTAGTCGGGCTGTTGTTTTGATATCCGTGGGAGCTCTGGAAAGGGTAGGTTGGGGACTAATCGGGGAGTCGAGGGAGCCAACTATCTGGGCGAGGAGAGGGGTTCTTGCACAGTTGGGCGATCATCTTCCGAAGACAGGGGTGGTTGTGAAGGGGACACATCAGGGGAGTCTTTGATTGGCTAATCGCTCCGACGCGCGAGGGGTCTCAGCGTGGTCCGGTCTTGTAGGGGCTCGTGGGGCCCGGTCGGCATTCTGTTGGGGGTTTAGGCCAAGGGCTTTTAGAAAGTCTTGGGAATCCTCCGGATCAGAAATGGTGAATTATCGCCCATTCCTGAGGACCACTAGTTTGAAGGGAAAGCCCCATCTGTATTTAACTCCTCGGTCTCTCAGGGTGGTTGTGAGGGGTTTCATCTAGAGATAGTGACCCTTGAGAGGTCGCTAAAAATTTGAATACTGGAGTCTTCTACTCGGAGGTCTGCTACTCCTTTGCTGGCTGTCATTATTCTCTCCTTGGCGGAGTAGGTGTGCGGTTTCACCACGACATCTGTGCCGGTTCAGGTCTGGAGACTTGAGTCCTAGGGCCTATGGGTCCGATCCATTTGCAAGTTATGTTCTGACAAATCCAGGACCAGCTGGAGAAAAGTTTTGCGAAGGTAGGTCTGGAGGCTATCAGGGGGCACCGATTCAGGGATGTTTCTGATGCGTAGGTTTTGCCTAAGCTCCCTGTTTTCTTGGTCCTCGAGGGCGTCTTTCAATTTGCATGACCAAGCCTGGCCATCTCGTCCTCCGTGTTAGATTGGGCTGTGAGGGCGCCATCCATTTTGGCCTCTAAGTCCTCCATGCTTTTGGTGAGGCTGCTCAGGTCAGATCTTATGCCGTCCAGGGCTGCCACTAGGTCCTCCTGGAACCCTCTCCTCATCTTGAGGAAGAGGGACTCAAAGAACTCTTTATTCAGCCCGTGTTGATCTAGGTCCAGTTGGTCCTGCAGCGCATACCCGCGGCGTGCTCCGGCTCCTCGCCGCCATCTTGGATATCGGGGCTCAGCTCCGGCTGTCTCAGCGCGGGCTGGAAAATCTTTGTTACAGGGTTCGGAGCCCTCTTTTGCTTTCCCTCCATTCCCTTGTTGTTAGGGTGGGGGGTTTGGCAAACTTTCTGGACGTTTGTTTGTTGGGGGGAATGCTCTTTCTTGTTGGTTTCATAGGAGGGTGCCGGGAGCTCTCTTCCTAGTCAGCCATCCACGGTGACATCACCGGAAGTCTCCATCGATTTGTTTTTTGAGCGCGATGGCCGCGTAATGTGAGCAGTTCAGCCACTGAGGGCGAGCCACTCACGTGACATCAGGTAGAGAAGATCTCTTTCCCTCTGGTTGCCGCGACCGTCCTCGCCTCCCATGACATTCCTTTGAGGAAGCAGGAACCCCTTGCGAAACGCGTAGGGTGACGGAGGACCAGAAAGAGTGTTACAGACGATATTCCGGAAGAGACATCAGATGCCGGCGAGGACCTGGCCCCGAATTTCAATGGACTGACGGTCTTGTCAGATGAACGTCTGTTTTTATCTATAAAAAAGTCATTTTGTACCTTTATCAAGAGGCTGCATCACTCCTTGTGCATCCACCTTGCATGGAGAGACGGCAGACACGGAAAAGATACTAAAAAGTGCCTGTAAATGCTAATCTTACCACCACTGTAAATGAGCTCTGTTTTTCAACATACGTCACTATTTTTCCTTTTTTTTCATTGTATTCTGAGGTGCGCTGAATTCTCCTGGAAGCCGCTAAACTTCCCGCTGCTTTTCAAACCTACTGTAGGAAAGCTTTCTCTTCCTGTCAGAAAACTGCTGTAGGAAACTGGAGCCACTTTAAAAAATGGGGCTGTAATCCCTCTAACAGGGAAAGAGGGAATTTATTTTTACAATAAACTATCACTTTTACCTGTTCACCCAACCTTCACAAAATATCAGCTGCAATGTTATAAATCCCCCTTTATTACCGAGTCAAACTCTACCCTCCTGCCAGAGCCAGGAAAAAGACACAAGGGGCGAAGACACGGTCACAGGAGAGAATATTGGGCATTTCTACACGTTACGGTTACAGTGTCTGTCAATGGACTGGAAGACGGGGCTTGACACTGGAAAAGATGCACTGCACTTAGTCATGTTCTAAATTGATGTCAGGGCACTGTGGACATGTCACTGACACTTGCAGGGGACATGCTGGGAGCTGGGGTTTGATCTGCTCTTTGATTTGTCCTGTAATAGGCTGAGCGCCGGGCTTCAGGCTGTGCTGGGGAGTGTATTCCTCACTTGACATCTGTTGTTCATACGTCAACGTCTCTTTCATATACATGGTCCAATTAGGCACCTCATTTTGGGGGTGAGATCCCTTCTAACACGTTTTTGAAAAACACACTGAAATGCTATAACATATAATCAGATTGTTCTTACACATGACTGACAGTATACCCACCTCTGCACATAGAATCTTGCAGGTCCAATTACCCTCTGATGCAAAGAGCATGCAATCTAATTTGGGCTCCTAAGATCACAAGGAGCTGTTGATGAAATCTGCACACACACACACACACACACACACACACACACACACACACACACACACACACACACACACACACACACACACACACACACACACACACACAAGTTATGGTGGGTAAAAAAAAGTGACAAAAACCCTCCACAGTAAAGCATATAGCAAATAGAAAAAATACTGTATGCTCATTTGCAAAAGGTGGCACTGTGTGCTCATTTGCATGTCATTTCCCAGAATCCCTTACTGCAGTGGAAGTGCTGTGTGCGAGGGGATAATGGTGAAAGGCGGGGTTGCAGATCTGTCTTAGACATGCAAATGAGCATATATTTCCATTTGAGATTATATATATCTATATATATATATATCTATATATATATATAGATATATATATATATAGATATATATATAGATATATTGCTCAGCATAGAACTTTTCAGACGCAGGGCTAAAAATGATGATGCCCAGAACACCGGCAGTTAAAGGGCAAGATGTACTAAACGTGCCAAGTTGTAAGACACCTTACAGCTCATTCACACAAGCCACCATTTACTAAATATAACCCAAACTGTCTTCCTCAAGGTCACATTGAGCTGGAATTGTGAAATGAAGTAGGCTCACTGCTAGAATGCCTGCAATGAATTAGGAAGTTGACAAGTCCTGTAACCAATATACCTTCCTCTGACATCTGTGAAACGCGACAGATTTTTTGATAAAATCTGTTTTTTTTTAGGTCAGGCTGATATTTTCTAGTATTAGCAAATATAAATGATTAGTGTCATATTATTTATAATAGCCATGCTGTGAAAATAATACGTTATTAACATTTTATAAAAACATCCGTGCAACTACATTTTCGAGCTGATACATAGCCACGTTATTCCGCGCCAACGCAATTACCAGTCTTTTATGGGTTACTCCCAAGTTCAACTTTGCAAAAGATTTGGACGCACTTTAAATGATTTTTTTTGGTCCAGAAATATTATTTTTTAGTACATACCATTAACATCTGTACGTTATGCGCGGTCCGTATCTGGGCGCCAAAATACATGAAAAGAAATGACACTGTGGTGTCTGCAGCTTGAAACGCGTCTATTCTGCACATCGTTCATTTCGGCCGGGAACATCGAGAATGCAGAGTATGCCATTTATACTGCCCTCTAGTGCACGGTATTTAGACTTTTCCCAAGGCACCAATATCGACATAAATATGGTAAATATAGTAATATATGTACTACATTCATACGGAGCATCAGGCTCTAGCAGTTATTGGGAATCGAGTATGGTGGAAGTACAGTACTTGGTAAAGTCGGGTACCACTGGCATGGTTGGGGTAACAAGTGTAACATGAGTAAACAAGCTTTTCAAAGGCAGCACTGGAAGTTAATTCCTAATAGCATGACAGCCACTATCATAGACTTGGCGCATGCAATTAATTCTTTAATACGTTAGACCAGTGTTTTTCAACAGGGGTTCCCCAGGCGTCCCCTAAAGGGTTAGATGCAGAAGAATTTACAATGCATCTGATCTCAGACGCGCTTTTAGAGAGGGTTGGGGTTCCTTACAATGCATCTGATCTCAGACATGCTATTAGAGAGGGTTGGGGTTCCTTACAATGCATCTGATCTCAGACGCGCTATTAGAGAGGGTTGGGGTTCCTTACAATGCATCTGATCTCAGACGCGCTATTAGAGAGGGTTGGGGTTCCTTACAATGCATCTGATCTCAGACGCGCTATTAGAGAGGGTTGGGGTTCCTTACAATGCATCTGATCTCAGACGCGCTATTAGAGAGGGTTGGGGTTCCTTACAATGCATCTGATCTCAGACGCGCTATTAGAGAGGGTTGGGGTTCCTTACAATCCATCTGATCTCAGACGCGCTATTAGAAAGGGTTGGGGTTCCTTCAATCCATCTGATCTCAGACGCGCTATTAGAGAGGGATGGGGTTCCTTACAATGCATCTGATCTCTGACGCGCTATTAGAGAGGGTTGGGGTTCCTTACAATGCATCTGATCTCAGACGCGCTATTAGAGAGGGTTGGGGTTCCTTAGAATACATCTGATCACAGACGCGCTATTAGAGAAGGTTGGGGTTCCTTACAATGCATCTGATCTCAGACGCGCTATTAGAGAGGGTCGGGGTTCCTTACAATGCATCTGATCTCAGACGCGCTATTAGAGAGGGTTGGGGATCCTTACAATGCATCTGATCTCAGACGCGCTATTAGAGAGGGTTGGGGTTCCTTACAATGCATCTGATCTCAGACGCGCTATTAGAGAGGGTTGGGGTTCCTTACAATGCATCTGATCTCAGACGCGCTATTAGAGAGGGTTGGGGTTTCGCAGAATTTCACAATATAACCAGGGGTGCGCAAACTTCCTGCGCTGTGCCCCCCTGCCTGCTCTCCCCGTGTCGCGCCCTCCCTTACCTCTAATGTGGCATCAAATGACGCTGCAGGGTCATGTGATGTCACACTTCAATTTGTGGTGAGGGGAGAGTTGCTTTTTTGGCAATGTGAGATAGGATTCCAATGTCAGTTAGTTACTCCAGTACTGGGGTAGTCAGTCACATGACTGACATGTCGTTAAATCGTCGAAGCACATAAAAAAGTTACTTTATTAGGGCAAGCGGTATGTACCCCTGATGTGATCAAATGATCGTTCCTGGGAGTGAGGTAGAGGTGGGATGGGTCCAGTGTATCCGTGACAACAGTCTAAGCCAACCATTGTCTTCCATTTCTGAAAGTTCAGTTCATGACACACTTGCGATGCGAACTACAAGGAATTGTGAGCTCTGCTGAATGAATAACCAGGCACAAAAACGTGACAAAACCCCTCCAACGTACAGCAAATAAAAACACCCATTCACACGTCTCAGACAGGTCTGCGGCCCTGCCTTTCCCCATTATCTCTTAGCATACAGCGCTTCCACTGCAGCCAGGGATTCTGGGTAATAACATGCAAATGAGCACTCACATTGTCAGAGGGAAATTTTGGAAGTTTTAGATATATAAAAAAATGTATAATAATAATAATTGAATTCCAAATGTGTGTTTCAAAGTGGGAGAGTTCAGTAAAGTCTATGAGAGTTTTGGTGCTAAAAATGAGTAAGAAATAAGTGAGTGAGGCTCTCTCAATGTCTTGAGTGGTAAAAGTGCAGAATTAAAACGTATTCCAATAGCCAATCCATCCCCCATTAGAAGACCAGCCGAAGGCATGGAGAAAGCAATCTCTCTGTGTTTGAGCAAAGGATGGAGGAGATTTGGGAAGAAGTCCTGATCACATTGCCCCAAAAGCCAAATGGTTCAAACCTGGGTACACCACGCCCTCTAATATTCTGTCTCTGAGAAGGGCAGACGGCATGAGGGGGGGATCTTTGGGTCAAGACACCACCTGTCATCCACTGCTCGTGCCATTAGGAGGTGCATGTGGACTCAAAGCATTGTTGTCTATGTTGCTAACAGCTGCTACTGTATAGACCCTCTTTTTTCATAAAACTGTCTGGAGGAACCAATGTAGGAGATTCATAGTCAAACAAATCAGTTTTTTCCTTTTATGTGCCATGCATTCTTGAAGTTCTGTATTTGCCCAAACACCAAACAGGAGGTGATCCCACGGCCCCAAAGTATTTTTAGTGAACAAATAATCATTGGGTAGGAATAAACTGTCATTGTCAAAAATTGAGTGAGGTGTGGGGGTCCTGAGCAAGGGGTCAAGTAACATTTTATTGAACTAAAGTGTACTACCTCCAAATGAGTGAGAGAACCTCCCAATTATTGACTCCCCCTCAGTGAGTGAGGCTGCCTTGCAATGAGTGAGACTGCCTCCCAGTGAGTGAGACTGCCTCCCAGTGAGTGAGACTGCCTCCCAGTGAGTGAGACTGCCTCCCAGTGAGTGAGACTTCCTTCCAATGAGTGAGACTGCCTCCCAATGAGTGAGACTGCCTCCCAATGAGTGAGACTGTCTCCCAGTGAGTGAGACTGCCTCCCAGTGAGTGAGACTACCCTCCCAGTGAGTGAGACTACCCTCCCAGTGAGTGAGACTACCCTCCCAGTGAGTGAGACTGCCCTCCCAGTGAGTGAGACTACCCTCCCAGTGAGTGAGACTGCCCTCCCAGTGAGTGAGACTACCCTCCCAGTGAGTGAGACTGCACTTCAGGTTCCTGATATTTGACAGTTCACTTGACATGCTCCATCCAGCAGTGAATTACAAAACCAGAAATACTGCATGTCATGTCTGATTTGTGACTGATACATCTGGATGACACAGGCTGCCTCTGCTAACAGTGAACAGAGCCCGACGTCTTTAAACTCGAGCCAAGAAGAAGGGAAAAAATCAAAGATCATTTATTCAATTTTTCATATAATTAACATTCCTTCCATGGCACAGATACTGCAGAGTGTAAATATCACAAGCTGCAACATGGGGAAAAAAGGGCCAGTGTGTGCAGAGCGCGAGATTGTAATTTATGTCTAAAGTCAGAACGTTGGGCTCTACGCATCAAGCGGTCCTTTTTGTCTGAAACCCGAAATATTTATTAGGTGCATTTCCACTTTTGTAGAATTTTGGCACGCGCCGCGCTAGTATTCTGCTCTGAAAAAAGACTTACGCCCACTTTACAGCTGCAGTCCAAGCTGCCGTTTCCCCCCACCCCCGCCCCCTTTAATATGTGCATCAATACAATTCACACACTGATAAGTAATTAGCTAAGTTGCCGATTGATCCGCAAAGATTCGGCTCGGGGGTTCACTAAATGGCCGTCGGTGCAGCAGAAGAGGACCAAAGATGCAAAGTTCTGTGGGGAAGATCATGTGACCAGGCAGTCACTAGATACAATTGGTGCACTGCTAGAGAGAGGGCAGGGCTCAAAAAGGGGTGTGCCAGAGCCTGGTTCAGAAGAGGAAGGGGATGTGACTATGTCAATGGTTGCTATAGAAACAAAAAATGCTTGTCATTCAGGATAGTTTTTTTTTTTAATGGTACAAGTATTTTCTCATAGTACAGGACTGATTTATTAAAAAAACACACATGTAGGATATTGCTTGGTCTGCAGCTTTTATGGGACGGAAGAAACCAATGCAGAAACACAGCAAGAAACGTAACGTAAGCCGCACGTTTCAGAATACGTAGGCGTGCGTCAAAACACTCACTCCATAAAACCCTTATCTTGTCGCAGACATACCCGAAAATGAAGCAAGTAAGAGTAATAAATAGACATTGCCTGGCGTAGGTATATTTCAGCGCGATTTGCGACACAATAACGACTTTGTGCCTATCACATGGTGTGATAAGGAATAAGAGACGCTGTCCCTGATCTGCCTGGCAACACATGACAGAAGATATGGGATTGGATAAGACCCACGTATTGGCCCCCGTGATCAGGGAGATGAAGATAGCCATTTTGTTTCCCCATAAGAGGACAGGAAAGCGCTACCGTCAGCTTTAAGTATTCTGAGAAACATGGGGGTCTCTTGGAGATCAAAATAGCATGTTCCAGTTCTGGAGACCCCCTGCTTAAAAACAAAATAGTAAGGGGGGAACCATTAACCCAGGGGGTGCTCAAAGGTTAAGACCCACTTGCTTAAAGATGCAGATGAGTAGCTCCGTGGCTAATACTATCAGCAATATACATTAACCTTGGCCCCCTGCTGACGCACTTACCAGAACGCCCTCCTACTGTCTCTGTACGTTCTCCCCACCAATTCGATTGTAAGCTCCCCGGAGCAGGGACTCCTCTTCCGAAATGTTACTTTTATGTCTGAAGCACTTATTCCCATGACCCGTTATTTGTATTATTTGTTATTTATATGATTGTCACGTGTAGTACCACAGAAGCACCATGTACACTAATGGCTCTATATAAATAAAGACACACAATACAATACATACCACTCCAGTCCTCAAGACCCCCTCAACATGTCAGGTTTTAAGGATATCCCAGCTTCAGCACAGGTGGCTCAGAAGATTGAGCCACTTGTGCTGAAGCGGGGACTGATTGAGCAACCTGTGCTAAAGCTGGGATAACATGTCAGGTTTTAAGGATATCCCAGCTTCAGCACAGGTGGCTCAGAAGACTGAGCCACTGATTGAGCCACTTGTACTGAAGCGGGGACTGATTGACCAACCTGTACTAAAGCTGGGATAAAACCTGACCTGTTGGGTGGGGGGGGAGAGAATCTTGAGAATCCCTACATTAACCATTATACCAACCAAAAATATGTACAATGCCCGCCAAGACTTCAAGTCAATTTGCCAACATGCTCCCGCCTCTTCAAAAACACCATCAAGAAAGTTAAAAGGAGAGAAAGATTTGATTCTAATTTACGATAAGACGTTTTCCTTCATTTCCTAGCAGGCAATCAAGGGCGCTTTTCAAAGAGTCGCGAAAAATAAAATGCAGGCATTTGAAGCACTCGCAATTCGACGCCTCGATTACGGGCGAGCCAATAACCTCCACCACCACGTAGAAAGACAAAAAAAAAAACTTTACGAATACATTAGGTATAACAATAGGTTTTTTTTTCCTCCGACATGAAAATGGATTTGAACTATCAATGGAAGAAAAGGGAAAAAAAAAAGAATTTTGCCGGAGCGTTAAATTAGAAGGAAAATGACACATTTCAAAGGCAGTGAAAATAACAAATTTACATCAGAAATGCACAGGCGGCCTTTTTAAAGAAAGGATTTCTCGTCTCAGAAAAGGGTTTAATGGAGACAAAGTTCAAAAGTGTCGCGGGCTCCCGCTGGTACAAAGGGAAAGTGATATCTATTGTAGTTTGGGAGATGAGGCTTGCACGGTGCTGGATTTGCGGACTTAACCCCTTAGGGCCGGAGAGCCCTGCAATGCAACCTGAGCATACCTGAGATCAACGTCACTCCGAACAGTTCTTCTACACTTCAAACCCTGCTTACTGCCCAGACAGAAGTCGTTGAAGCCGCCATTGGAAGGGTTTGGGAGCCCTTGCTTCTTCATCCCTGACGTCTCTGGGGAAATGTGGGGATTTAAAATGGCCGCAGACTGAACTAGTCCTGCTCCATTTAGAGATGGCAACTTTGTAGGCACACAAATGGTGGATAGGGCCTACTAGGCCCAGCCAGTCTGACCATTTCCCTGCCATTCTAAAATGTCTAAATTCCCTTACTGTATTAGCCCCTACCACCCCTGCTGGGCGGCTGTTCCATGAATCCACCACCCTTTTTCGTGACAAAGTACTTCCTCATATTTCCCCTCAGCCGCCTCCCTCCAGCTTCAATGCATAACCTCTTGCACTTCTCTCTCTTTGGAATGTGCTTCTCCCCGGCACTTTGTTAAAACCTCTTATGTATGCTTAAACGTTTCTCTCATATCCCCCCTCTCCCCTAAGCTGAACAGAGTTTAGTAGCAGGCATTTAAACTCGGAGAAATGGACGTAATGTTCCCTTTGCAGGTTTATTTCCTCCCCATATTGCGCAGCACAGTAGGGTGCTCTGCCTTAGCACAGGGGTGCTCAACTCCAGCCCTCAAGCCCCTCCCCACAACAGGTCAGGTTTTCAGGATATCCCAGCTTCAGCACAGGTGGCTCAATCAGTCGCTGCTTTAACACAGGTGGCTCAATCATTCTTCGACTGAGCCTCTGATTGAGCCACCTGTGCTGAAGCAGGGATATCCTGGAAACCTGATCTGTTGGGAGGGCTTGAGGACAGAAGTTGAGCCCCTCTGCCTTAGCACATCCTAACTCCCCTGTGTTACGATGTGCTAAAGATAAGCCCCATTTATTGAATAATGGCCATAGAGCCTTAGCTAAGAAGATCAAGGTAAGACGATAAGATCCTTTTCTCGGATTTCTATTGGTGAAATGTTTGTCTTTTATCTACAAAACATTGCCTGTGTTAGGTAAGGTTAATATATATATATATATATATATATTTAAAGGGATTGGTGCTTTTAGGTCTGGGGTGGCTAACTCCAGCCCTCAAGGGCCACCAACAGGTCAGGTTTTCATGATATCCCTGCTTCAGCACAGGTTGCAGTCGAGAGACTGAGCTACCTGCGCTGAAGCAGGGGTCTCCTGAAAACCTGACCTGGTGGTGGCCCTTGAGGACTGGAGTTGGCCACCCCTGGTCTAAATCAGGTCAGGTTTTCAGTAAATCCTTGCGTCAGCACAGGTGGCTCAGTCTTTGACTGCAACCTGTGCTGAAGCAGGGATATCCCAAAACCCCGACCCGTTTAGGGGCCCTTGAGGACTGAAGTTGCCCCACCCTGGCATAGGATGATAGCTCCTAATAATTTGCAGCCAACAATTGGGTATAAAAGCGCTTTGAATGCAACCTCCCTGCAGTTATTTGAAAGCATCAAAGTCCGCAGCGTTCCCACAAAGACGTGTTCAGAAGTTCCTCGCCGCTCGTTTCCTGATAGCAGCTCATTAACAGCCTTTAACGACGTCTTTATTGTTTCAAACGCAGGCATCTCCATTTTTAATCACGCGCAGCCTCTGCATGGCCGCGGCGCCACTCGGCGGGCGACGGACGCATCTTTTTTTATCCCTCTGAACAGCGAGGCTGATACGACGTTTGTGGAGACTCGCGATTTATTCTAAGCAGGAAATGATCCTGCCAAGCAGACCCCATAAATGAAAGGGGTGACCCCCCCCCCCCTCTCTGGCATGTTTATTTTCTGTCATTTTTAAATATTTCTTCCCCATTCAAAGCAACATTAATATACATCAAAGAACCTTATTTATGAAGATGAAGATAAGACATTATCTCTGATAATATCCTTTGTAGTAGGCATGCAGAACAGCTCTGTGCTGTTCAGTGGGGGGGGGGGGGGGTGACAAAGAGAAAGATAAATGAATTAGTTTAGATTTTAGTTTTTTTTATTTGTTGTGCACCATAATGTGGTGAAATAAAGTCCGCACGGAGCTGTTTAAGAGGCACTGAAGCGTGTATTTGTTCTCTCCCTTAAACATGTCGCTGCCATTAGTACACTTTGCTCCTAGGAGAGACTGACCCCTTATACATGTCACTGCCATTAGTACCCTTTGCCCCTAGGAAGGACTGTCCCCTTAAACATGTCACTGCAATTAGTACACTTTGCTCCTAGGAGAGACTGACCCCTTATACATGTCACTGCCATTAGTACACTTTGCCCCATAGGAGAGACAGACCCTTAAACATGTCACTGCCATTAGTAACCTTTGCCCCTAGGAAGGACTGTCCCCTTAAACATGTCACTGCCATTAGTACACTTTGCCCCTAGGAGAGACTGACCCCTGAAACATGTCACTGCCATTAGTACACATTGCCCCTAGGAGGGACTGTCCCCTTAACCATGTCACTGCCATTAGTACACTTTGCCCCTAGGAGAGACTGTCCCCTTAAACATGTCACTGCCATTAGTACACTTTGCCCCTAGGAGAGACTGACCCCTTATACATGTCACTGCCATTAGTACACTTTGCCCCTAGGAGAGACTGTCCCCTGAAGCATGTCACTGCCATTAGTACACTTTGCTCTTAGGAGGGACTGACCCCTGAAACATGTCACTGCCATTAGTACACTTTGCCCCTAGGAGAGACTGACCCCTGAAACATGTCACTGCCATTAGTACACTTTGCCCCTAGGAGGGACGGACCCTATAACCAGTCGACTACCTTAAACCCGTCCAAAACGTCAACACAGTCAAGGGGAAAAAAACTAAAATGAGGCATAAAAAGGGTTAATTATCGGCGGTGCATTTTCCCCTCATTAATATGGAAGACTTGTGAGCCTTAAACCTTGGAACAGACGAACCCCTGTGGTCTCCGTCAAGTGCATCTCATAGTTACATATATGTGTTGCAGTGAAGTCTTACACCAAGCTAACAACCACTGCGCTGCTATCTTATGCTGGTCTTTAATGTTGGTCTGGAATGTAATGATGTTAGGGAATAATCAGCCTTCAATGTCGGCTTCTTTCTGTGAACTCAGCCAAGATAAGACAACAGGGGGGGACTCCTTGATGCTTTTTTAGGCATAAACAAACTTGGCAACGTCTTGGCTTCCACAAATTATATGTACTCCTATAATAACATCAGCAAATTCTATTATATTTGCCAATGCATTGTAATAATATTTGTAAGCCCTATTGCAGCGGTGGCCAGCTCCAGTCATCAAGGGCCGCCAACAGGTAAGGTTTTCAGGACATCCCTGCTTCAGCACAGGTGGCTCAGTCAAAGACAGGAGCTGATTGAGCCACCTGTGCTGAAGCAGGGATATCCTGAATACCTGACCTGTTGGGCAGCCCTTGAGGACTGGAGCTGGCCACCCCTGCAAGGGGCAAAGCTTTATGTATCAGGTCTATAGTGTTAGCCACGGTGCTACTCGGATGCTTCGTAAAGCAGGTGGGTCTTAAAGGTGGATAGAGAGGGTGCTAGTCGGGTATTGAGGGGAAGGGCGTTCCAGAGGTGTGTTTATCTAATGTCTTTGGGAGGTTTTGTCGCCCCTTAAATCTACAGGCAAATTGATTCTGTATCGTCATTTTGTCTGTTGTAATTATAATTTCAAAGTTAGTCAAACGGATAAATATGTGCAGCTGATAGACGAGAATTCAACTAGGGCTGAAGAAATTGGAAACTTCCTTTTTTTCCCACAGGATACACCTATGTCAAACTGTAACTTTTTACTAATTCTTTCTAAGAAAACCGGTCCCGCTGATTAAATTGTTAAAAAAAAAAAAAAAATGTTTTACCTGTATCTACGGAAATATTAGGGCCTATTTATTGTGTCGCAAAATTGGCACGTGTATGAAAATATGTATATATTATATATTTATATCGTGCCATCCAGGTACATAGCGTTTTACAGCAGTAACAGACGGGACATATTAATATATAGTGGGAATAAGCGCATCAGACATGAAAGTAACATTAGGAAAAGGAGTCCCTGCCCCGAAGAGCTTACAATCTAAGTGGTAAGTAGGGAGAACTGTTATTGTCTGCACTGAGATTGTTTTTCTGTTGCTGCTTTTGCCTACATGCTCCCCCTGGGTTGTTAGAAAATACCTTTGGGGGACCAGTGAGACCGTCCCTGCCAGAGGGTTTGAGCAGGGAGCTGCACCGTTTGTATTTACCACGTTATTTGGCACTATTATAGTCCCAAAGATCACAAATATTGTATTTTTTATATCTCATCACTTTATAGTTGGTGATCACTATCAGTGTTTAGTGCCTATTTCTGCACCATCACTCCGTCACAAGTAGGGAGAACTAACACTTGTGTGAAGCACAATATCAATTGCGTCGCTGTACTAACCTGACATCTCTCCAGCAGCGTTAAGGCATTTAAAAAAAAAATGTGTTTAGACGCACGGATATGGCTGTGCTTGGAATGCACAAGGAAATAGCAGCGCTTGGCGTACGCACGGAAATGGCTGCGCTTGGCGTACGCACGGAAATGGCTGCGCTTGGCGTACGCATAGAAATGGCTGCGCTTGGTGTACGCACGTAAATAGCCGCTCTTGACGTACGCACGGAAATGGCTGCGCTTGGCGTACGCACGGAAATGGCTGCGCTTGGCGTACGCACGGAAATGGCTGCGCTTGGCGTACGCACGGAAATGGCTGCGCTTGGCGTACGCACGGAAATGGCTGCGCTTGGCGTACGCACGGAAAAGGCTGCGCTTGGCGTACGCACGGAAATGGCTGCGCTTGGCGTACGCACGGAAATGGCTGCGCTTGGCGTACGCACGGAAATGGCTGCGCTTGGCGTAGACACGAAAATGGCTGCGCTTGGCGTACACACGGAAATGGCTGCGCTTGGCGTACACACGGAAATGGCTGCGCTTGGCGTAGACACGGAAATGGCTGCGCTTGGCGTAGACACGAAAATGGCTGCGCTTGGCGTACGCACAGAAATGGCCGCGCTTGGCGTACACACGGAAATGGCTGCGCTTGGCGTACACACGGAAATGGCAGCGCTTGGCGTACACACGGAAATGGCTGCGCTTGGCATACACACGGAAATGGCTGCGCTTGGCGTACACACGGAAATGGCTGCGCTTGGCGTAGACACGAAAATGGCCGCGCTTGGCGTACGCACAGAAATGGCCGCGCTTGGCGTACACACGGAAATGGCTGCGCTTGGTGTACACACGGAAATGGCAGCGCTTGGTGTACACACGGAAATGGCTGCGCTTGGCGTACACACGGAAATGGCTGCGCTTGGTGTACACACGGAAATGGCAGCGCTTGGCGTAGACACGAAAATGGCTGCGCTTGGCGTACGCACAGAAATGGCTGCGCTTGGCGTACACACGGAAATGGCTGCGCTTGGCGTACACACGGAAATGGCTGCGCTTGGTGTACACACGGAAATGGCAGCGCTTGGTGTACACACGGAAATGGCTGCGCTTGGCGTACACACGGAAATGGCTGCGCTTGGTGTACACACGGAAATGGCAGCGCTTGGCGTACACACGGAAATGGCAGCGCTTGGCGTACGCACAGAAATGGCTGCGCTTGGCGTACACACGGAAACGGCCGCGCTTGGCGTACACACGGAAACGGCCGCGCTTGGTGTACACACGGAAATGGCTGCGCTTGGCGTACACACGGAAATGGCTGCGCTTGGCGTACGCACGGAAACGGCCGCGCTTGGCGTACATGGAAACGGCCGCGCTTGGTGTACATGGAAACGGCTGCGCTTGGCGTACATGGAAACGGCCGCGCTTGGTGTACACACGGAAATGGCTGCGCTTGGCGTACGCACGGAAACGGCCGCGCTTGGCGTACATGGAAACGGCCGCGCTTGGTGTACACACGGAAATGGCTGCGCTTGGTGTACACACGGAAATGGCTGCGCTTGGTGTACACACGGAAATGGCTGCGCTTGGTGTACACACGGAAATGGCTGCGCTTGGTGTACACACGGAAATGGCTGCGCTTGGTGTACACACGGAAATGGCTGCGCTTCGCGTACACACGGAAATGGCTGCGCTTGGCGTACACACGGAAATGGCTGCGCTTGGTGTACACACGGAAATGGCTGCGCTTGGTGTACACACGGAAATGGCTGCGCTTGGTGTACACACGGAAATGGCCGCGCTTGGCGTACATGGAAACGGCCGCGCTTGGTGTACACACGGAAACGGCCGCGCTTGGTGTACACGGAAATGGCTGCGCTTGGCGTACACACAGAAACGGCCGCGCTTGGTGTACACGGAAACGGCCGCGCTTGGCGTACACACGAAAATGGTATATACTAAAAAAATTCAAAAAATAATATTTTTGTGCACCACAAAATCAATAAAAATGTGTAAATTTTGTCCGTCAAATTCAGCTTAGTGTTAGCGCAGAAGGAAGTCGCCATGTAACGACACAACACATGTATTAATTATATAGGTTAACGCAATGTATTCTTTTTACAGTATGGCCAATATAAATAATATTCCACCAATAATTGATATTTAAATAATACTAGTTCTAAAAACAAAACAAAAAACACAACTAGTTACAAATTAAAAAAAATACACCATTTCTCTAAAAAAAAAAACAATTAAAAAAACAATAAATAGAATTACATTAATATTTACTAATACTAGTTACAAATAGCCAAAAACATTTTGTATTTTTTTTTAAATTAAATGTTTGCACATTGGCACATTGGTGGTTTTATGAGCCGTGGAGTATTTTATCAAAACAAACACCATTTTATACCGTATTGTTAATTTGCCAAGCGAAATCAGCATCCTGAATGGGCCCTGGGCACAGGGAGGGGGTCTCCGGCAGTGAAAGGGTTAAATGAGGATCCATCATTGCATGTGAAATTCTTGAAAGAGAGAATTGTCCTTAAGCAAAAACACAGCACAGAAGGGGACATGCCCCCAGGAAAATATCCTCTTTGAAGTGGGACCCCCAGTTGTGTGAAGTCTTTGAAGGACCCCTGTTCTCTCCCTAATGTGGAGCCTTTGATGTACCACAGAGGAAAGGTTTGTAATTACAAGGCGTTGTTTTTAAATCAGAATAAACCAGTGTATGTTATTTAAGAAACTGTATATTGTGTGTGTGTGTGTGTGTGTGTGTGTGTGTGTGTGTGTGTGTGTGTGTGTGTGTGTGTGTGTGTGTATATATATGTTTATTTACCACGTTATTTGGCACTATTATAGTTACAAGGATCACAAATATTGTATTTTTTATATCTCATCACTTTATAGTTGGTGATCACTATCAGTGTTTAGCGCCTATTTCTGCACCATCACTCCGTCACAAGTAGGGAGATCTAGCACTTGTGTATATATATATATATACAGTGGTCGACAAATCACTGTATATATTATGCATGTATATATGTATCTATGTGTGTATGTGTGTGTGTATATATATATATATATATATATATATATATATATATATATATATATATATATATATATATATATATATATATATAGATAGATAGATAGATAGATAGATAGATATACACACACACATATATAGATATCTATCTATCTATATATCGGGTGTAGCAGAATAAGCATTGTACATCCAATTATTAAAAGCAATATACACCGTAACAGTCAATCTAATAAATAAAATATGGTTTATTCTGCATTCTCTCCCAAAATGATCTGTACACAGGCAGGAAAGCAAAGAACTATAAAATATTTTAAAAAAACGGCATGATCTGCTTAAATTTCATATTGCAAATGCTAAATGCAAACTGTTATTTCCCAATGAAGCAGACATCTTGGTTTATCCCAGTAAAAAAAAAAAAAAAAAAAAAATGTCCTGGGTTTGTGAATCTGCTGTCATCCTTGTGTTAGAAAAGAATTCAGCTCCACTTCACAGAATGGGGCTCAAACCTTCTCCGTCTGGAGAAGACGCCTCACAGCTTATCAAATAAGTGTTGGGTCAGGATAAGGAAGGTTTAGAGCTTAAAACGGTTTATTGCAACAATAACAAAAATAGTATTAAAATAGAGTTTCGCGGATTTAAATTTTCAAGCAGCAATTCCGCCCCGGGACCCCACATTTCCAGAGATCCCCCCCTCCCCTATTGGCTCACAGTGAGATTTGAACGTCCATTTTGTTTCCCCTGGAGGGGCAGAGGCACTGCTAAGTTCACATGTTAAGTCTCTCGGGGAGCCAGGGGTCCCTGGAGTTGAATTTCCCCCTGCCCGGTTCAGCTCCAGATGGCTACGGGTTCCAACCGTGACACACACACACACACACACACACACACACACACCACCCCCCCCCCCCCCCAAACCAGGGGTTCTCATCTCCAGTCCTCAAGACCCCCCTCCCACCCCCAGGTCAGGTTTTCAGGATATCCCTGCGTTAGCACAGGTGGTTCAATAGTCCCTGCTTCAGCGCAGGTGTCTGTCCATGCTTCAGCACAGGTAGCTCAATCAGAGGCTCAGTCTTTGACTGAGCCACTGATTGAGCCACCTGTGCTGAAGCAGGGATATCCTGAAAACTCGACCTGTTGGGGGTGGGGGGGCTTGAGGACAGGAGCTGAGCACCCCTGCATTAAACTATGACTTTATTACTGCTATATCTGCATTTGGAAACAAAATGTTGCAGGTAACTCAAATAAAATAAAAATAATTGAAATAAAATGAGATTTCAGGGTGTTGGTAGGGAGGAGGGTTTGGGTACTATAAGACTTCCTCCGTTTGCTTTTTGCCAATGCCCACAGATGCAGGCACATGGCCACGTGTGGTGATGAGAAATGGAACCATTGTATTGAACAGGTAAGTGGGTACAACACCTGGAAATATACACTAACCAGCTTGGAACTGGGTGGTTAGGTGAGGAAACGCAGGTTGGCAAGCGGGTAAATATTTCCAGACAGCTGTAATATGGGCAGGCCAATCACAACCCCCCATGCACACCTACACGCTCACGCCTTGTAAGGGCAGCAGGACGGTAGGTGTAATAATGCTATGTAAAGTGTGCTTTATATCAAAGTCTCCCTTAGTTATATGTAGCTATCACAGGGGGGCTCAACTTCAGGCCTCAAGAGCCCCAACAGGTCAGGTTTTCAGGATACCCCTGCTTCAGGACAGGTGGGTCAATCAGTCCCTGCTTTAGCACAGATGGCTCAATCAGAGGCTCAGTCAGACTGAGCCTCTGTTTGAGCCACCTGTGCTGAAGCTTGGATACCCTGAAAACCTGTCCTGTTGGGTGGGGCTTGAAGACGGGCATTGAGCACCCCTGAGCTATCATATACCTGTTCTTTCAAAATTGATGTTTTTAAATATCATATTTGTAATACCAATAATTTATTATTGATATTCATATTTTTAAATAACTCCCCCCCCCCCCACCCACACCCCCCCGCCCAGTTAAACATAAGCTTGGAAGGGGTTTTACAGCATTTTCCTAACGTCTTTTGGTGATAAGACTGTTTGCAAGTCCTCAAAACTAGAGTTTTGCTTGTCTTTGTATTTTTCCCCAGTGTTTGTATAGTACAGGCATACCCCGGTTTAAGGACACTCACTTTAAGTACACTCGCGAGTAAGGACATATCGCCCAATAGGCAAATGGCAGCTCGCGCATGCGCCTGTCAGCACGTCCTGAACAGCAATACCGGCTCCCTACCTGTACCGAAGCTGTGCGCAAGCGGGGAGACTATAGAGCCTGTTACACATGTGTTATTTACATCAGTTATGCACGTATATGACTATTGCAGTACAGTACATGCATCGATAAGTGGGGAAAAGGTAGTGCTTCACTTTAAGTACATTTTCGCTTTACATACATGCTCCGGTCCCATTGCGTACGTTAATGCGGGGTATGCCTGTAATGAGGAAGTCAAACAGATAAACAGTGGTTATATTTAAATTCAGCAGTCCCGGAGAAAAGGAAAACACATTCATTTTTACCAGGATTTCAAGAGGCCATCCAAGCAATATCCTACGTGTGTTTAAAAAAAAAAAAAAAATATGTCCTTTAATTAGATAATACTTCATTTTTTTAAATTATTATTATTCAACTCTCAATGCCATTTTTAATGAGTTTCAATATACTGAGCATTGATTTCTATAGCAGGCATTGTCCACCTCCCCAGCTGTGCAAGATCTTTGTAACACTTTCCTGTTTGTGATAATTTGTTGCCAATGTTCCCAGCAGTTTGATCTGCAAACTGTAACAATAGATCATGTTACCTAAGTAATATAAGGATACATTGTAGCTAACCATAATAGGTCTTGTCCATACAGCAAAATGCAAAAACCTCCCCAGTTAAAAAGGTGGGGAGGGGTGAGCTCTGGAGGAGGGGTGAGCTCTGGGAGGAGGGGTGAGCTCTGGAGGAGGGGTCACCTACTTCCAAACAACTGGGAGGTTTTTTCATTTTACTGTATGGACATGACCGGTTATGGTTGTTTCCCCTCATACAGAGCTAAAAGGAATGGTTCACAGTTTAGTGTTAGGACCTGCAGATTTGATTATACCTTGACGTGTGTGTGTGTGTGTGTCTCATCTAAACTGCCTCTTAAATTAAACTACAAATGTGCAAAATGCTTCTTATTGCAGTTTTTAATATTGAAACTTTGCTGTTTGTGGCCCCTGAGAATGTCTCTTTCTCGCTGAAGTTGCAAATGTACAATATTTCAGTATGAAAAGAGGAGGAAAATAAAAGCTAATTAAAGTGCAAACTCTCCACGGGAGGCAGGGACAGCCTGCCGTGCAAAGGGGGGATGACTGATACAGGCTGACACGCTGCTCTGCTGGGTGTCATAACTTGGTGACAGACAAAGAATGACAGTGCCCCGCTGTACCTCTCCCTGTATTGTTCAGCAGACATCAAAGCGGGAACGCATATTAGCATTTCTAACAAGCGTCTTGGTCAGCGGTGACCCCTCCTATTAGGATCACTGTACGGACCGCGCTTTAAATAGACTTAGGTATAGAATCCTGGCTGGCTGGCCCATTCCAAGGTCTTTGTCAAGGTCACGAAATGAATCTGAAATTGCATTCGCTCGATGTTTAGGCTGTTTGTGTTAAGACACTTGATCCTGCATGAGATTTATCTCCTGGAGCAGATGACAGATTTTATTTTTTTTAAATATATCCTAAGGAAAAAATCATTATTTATATTATAGGTGCAATTCCTTCTAGCTGAAGGTTTTTTTTTGTTTGTTTTGTTTTTGTTTATCAGATTTTGATATCCTTTTGAACCTGGGCTAGATTAAGATGGCCGCGTGCGACTGGACTCTTTCCAATTGGACAATTGGAATGCATACAGTAGGACTAGTCAATAACAAAATGAATATATATGTATATAGTGGCTAAATCGTACGCAGCGCTTTACAGCATTACAATACAAGGGAAATAAAGTACAATCAATATATACACTGTGTGTGTGTGTGTGTGTGTGTGTGTGTGTGTGTGTGTGTGTGTGTGTGTGTGTGTGTGTGTGTGTGTGTGTGTGTGTGTGTGTGTGTGTGTGTGTGTGTGTGTGTGTGTGTGTGTGTGTGTAAACGGCGACAAGAAACCACCATATAGCATATACAGTAGCAAATAAAAAGATCACTTGTGAGCACATTCACATGTCTTAGACAAGTCTGCAACCCTGCCTTTCACCATTATCACCTTTGCTTACAGTGCTTTCACTGCAGCAAGAGATTCTGAGAAATGACATGCAAATGAGCACACCTTGTCACCTTTTGCCTGAAATCCATTTTTACATGGAACCCTTATAAGATCATGCTCGCTGTTAACACAGCTTTTAAGCACAGCATGGGATTAGATGCAAATCCAGTGGAAAAAAATATAGATAGATAATTTATGGTGGTTGAAAAAGGTGACGACAAACCTTCCACCGTAAAGCATATAGCAAATAAAAAGATCACTTGTGAGCACATTCACATGTCTTAGACAGGTCTGCAACCCTGCCTTTCACCATTATCACCCAGCATACAGTGCTTCCACTGCAGCAAGGGATTCTGGGAAATTATATATCTATGCTATAATTCTAAATTGGATTCCGTTTTCCGTTTGTTTGTATGTCAGAAGTATCGAAATCTCACAAACGGCACCACGTAGCACCACCAAACTTTCATTGGACATTCTGCTGTGGATTTGTAGGTTAACACAACTATTTTGAGCTTCCAATGTCACTCACCTCCCAAATTATGGACATTCTAATGTCCAGCAAATCTTAGTGCAGGAGCAGGGGCATGGCTACTAAGGGAGGGGGTATGTCCTTGCCTGAATCGGAGCTCTGTGTGTCATGTGCAGGGATTCTCAACCGGGGCTCCGTGGAGCAGTGTCCCTGTCCCTGGCTCTCCTCCTTCCTCCTCCCTCCTCCCTCGGAGCGTGCTCTAGCAGCCCGGCACTTGGAGGGAGGGTGGCGAGAGGCTGATGCTTCACCTTACATGTGAGCTGAGGGAGAGAGGCTGCTTTTGTTTCTGCAAACTTTGTGTGTGTGAGACTGTGTGACTGTGACAGTGTGTGTGACTGTCAGTGTGTGTGACTTAGTGTGTGTGACTGTATGACTGTGTGTGTGTGTGTGTGTGTGTGTGTGTGTGTGTGTGTGTGTGTGTGTGTGTGTGTGTGTGTGTGTGTGTGTGTGTGACACTGTGTGTGTGGGAGAGAGAAAGAGAGAAGGGAGATTAGGAGGGAGAGGCAGAGGAGAGAGAAGGAGGGAGGCGCAGAGGAGAGAGAAGGAGGGAGAGGAGAGGGAGAGGAGAGAGAAGGAGGGAGAGGGGGAGAGAGATCCATGTTTAAACCAAAAATATTACAAAATATATACACATTTGTAGAGGGAGAGGGGGTTGGCCCGGTATTAAAGGGGTTGCACCCCATATGGCCACCCCCTGACCTCACCAGGGAGGCCAGAGGTTAACTGGACCGCGGTCCAGGAATGTGGCTTACACCTTGTCATGTCAGGAAAATGTATGTTCCCCTGTTCCCATGTTTCATTATAATCCTGTATTTTAAAAATGTTTTAAAGTGCATTTCTGTATCTCTGGTTCTGGAGGTCGCAGAGAGTTGAAATTTGGCCAATATGTAGAGTCACTGTAGACATTAAAAACTGGCAAATTTCGACCCACTGAGCCCACCAGAACGAAACTTATTAATATGTGAAGATATTAAAGTGTATATGGTATTTTGGATCTGCTCTGAATATGCAGACTCCATCTGCTATACTAATAGGTCAGGAAGGGCAGCCGGATGATTTAGCATAAGCCCTGTGATCAAAAGTTAACTGCCCTGATTGTTTACACTAGGAACCAAGTACTGATCAAAAGACTCTGCCACTCTAACTATTTACCTGAGGGCGGAGAACCATCAAACTGGAGTGCTTTGTAAGTGTTATATCTACACCTACAAACAATGAAGATCCTGCTAGATACTTCATCTGGTAGACTGGTCGTCGCCCCTGATTTAATTATGGGGCTACAGAAATAAGACCCTCAGAGTCCCAGTACGCATGGGCTAACTAGCTGGGGGGGCATGGGTTAAACTGTGTTAGGGATTGGATACAGATAATTGTTCACCAATAGTCTGTATTCAATGTTAAGAATAGGGTTACAAAGGTATATAAACTGTGTCAACCCTACAGTTTTTGTTGTTCTTCTGATTTCACCTTGAATGTCACTGGATTGCTGGAGAATTGCTAGCTGATACTTCTCCATTCCCAAACCCTAAGTAAGTGTTACCTTCTTGCCTGTTAATTGTATTATATTGCTGTGTTCACCTTTTTAAGGAATAAATATATTTTATTATATCTACGCCTCGTTCAGTTCAACCCAGATATTTGGTGTTTGTTATATCTTGTCATAAGTTACCGTGACAACATTGTTTATTCAAAAGTATGAGTTAATTATTATTTACTACCCCTACTGCTTTACACATCTATTTTGTGATTTACCCATTTTGAACATGTTATCCAGATAGGGGTTCCCCAAAATTTTATGAAACACTTAAAGGGTTCCTCCAAACAAAAAAGGTTGGGAATCACTGGTCATGTGAGATGTGCGGGGGAGATTTGCCAGAGGGGGGGGGGGAGATGTGCCAGCGGGGGGAGATGTGCCAGCTAGCGGGGGGAGATGTACCAACGGGGGGGAGGAAGAAAAGACGAAGAGGAAAAAGCGCAGAGGGACTGGGATACGCGAGGGAGCAGCATCCGCCGCCTGTCTGACCTTCCCTCGAGTATCCGTTTTGTTAGAGCAGCAGCCGCCGCCATGAGCAACGTGGATCAGCAGCAGTTCGAGGGCAGAGTGAGTATACCGAGCAAGGACCCTCCTGTACAGCAGCACTTATTTCATGTGTATATGTTCGCGTTAGCCAGTCCCCGGGCGGTGACTGGCGCAGCCCTGTCCCAGTGATAAAACAAATAATGTGACCGGAAAGTAGTGCGAATCCGGATTAAACATCCTTTTACGGGTGGCAGGGGTGTTTGCTGTGAGGCGATGGTTGGTGGCTATGAGGTGATGGCATGTGTGTTTGTCACAAGATGGCTCGTGTCTGCCACAAAGAGGTGTGAGGGCTTCTGAGATATATCCTTATACACCCGATAAATATACCGCAAAACAAACCACCACATGTCGAACATAATTCATTTAGTGCTATCACTATTGTGTATATATTCACTCTACAAATAAACTTTCCCTATAAATGCAGCCAACAGGTCCTCTATCCCAGAAATATATATCCCTGAGTGTGTGTGTGTACAGTATATGTATGTATGTATGTATGTATATATATATATATATATATATATATATATATATATATATATATATCACACTGTATACTATAATTCTAAGTTGGATTCCGTCCGTTTGTTTGTATGTCCGAAGCATCGAAATCTCAGAAACGGCACCACGGAGCCGAACGTAACTTCCACTGGACATTCTGCTGCAGATTTGGCAGCGAGGGGACATGTGCCGCCAGCGGGGGGAGGGTGAGGGGGGATCCGGGGACATGTTCCGGCAGCGAGGGGAGACACACACACATATACACACACACACACACAGACAGAAAGACTGGGGTCCCAAACAATATAGAAAAGAGACAAATCTGCAGCACTCCCCAAGATGATGTTGTCATAAAAGGTATTTATTCCCACCAGGTGAAGTAAATTGATAGTTAAATGCATAAAAAAATATATTATTAATATATATATATATATATATATTTATATATATATATATATATATATATATATATATATATAATCAAAAAATAAATAGATGATACCGTTCTGTGGCTAACGAAATGCTTTTATTTGTACGAGCTTTTGAGATACACTGATCTCTTCTTCCGGCGATGTTACAATGAATGAAGCAAGCAAAAGCTATATAAAGCATTGCTTTCAGGAACCTTTTGACACCTCCAGCCATAAAACACATCCACACCGGGGGAAGGACCAGCACAGATAACATTCCAATAGACACTGTTTATAGTATAGCTTTTGCTTGCTTCATTCATTGTAACATCGCCGGAAGAAGAGATCAGTGTATCTCGAAAGCTCGCACAAATAAAAGCATTTCGTTAGCCACAGAACGGTATCATCTATTTATTTTTTGATTATATATATATATATATATATATATATAAAGTATGTGTGTGTTAAGAAGTGTCAGTGGCTTCTCATGTCCACCTGCCACGTCCAACCAATGGAAACAGTGGCCTTTTAGTGCCATCCTGCTTTGCATGAATAAATACGGATTAGAACCCATGTGGGATGTGACCCTTTAATAACAAACTATGTGAGGACGCATACATTGAAATCTGCTGCCAGCTCACAAAGACATCTGAAACGCCTCGCAGCCTTTCTTCCCCCCGCTCGTCCCGGAGACCCGCAGCCCACATGTTGCTGATTTCTCTGTCATTTCAAAGCGCTGTATTCCATTAAAAAAAAGGGCTGCATCCTATTCACTCGCAGATCACACGGTGGGATGAGCGTAGGAAAAAAGGTCGTCATCGGAGAAAAACTGAACTGCAAATGTATATTCTCCCTCCCCCTTTTCTCTAACTAATACAGGGGTGCACAACTTCAGTCCTCAAGCCCTCCCCCCCCCCTCCAAACAGGTCAGGTTTTCAGGTTATCCCAGCTTCAGCGCAGGTGGCTTAATCAGAGGCTCAGTCAAAGACTGAACCTTTGATTGAGCCACCTGTGCTGAAGCAGGGACTAATTGAGTCACTTATGCTGAAGCTGGGACTGATTGAGCCACCTGTGCTGAAGCATGTACTCATTGAGCCCCTTGTGCTGAAGCTGGGACTGAGTGAGCCACTTGTGCTGAAGCAGGGATATTCTGAAAACCTGACCGGTTGGGACTGAAGTTAAGCACCCCTGCTCTATACACAAAGGTTCTTGCCCTTATAACAGCATCTTTGTTTTAGGTGAAGTACATCAATGTATGTATTATTTTTGTACTTGAATAGATGTATTGGGTGAAAGTGTTGAAATTTGAAACTTTTTATTTTTTTTAATTGTGAATATTTTGAACAACAAATAAAAATCCCCCGTGCGCACATTCACGTCTCAGACAGGTCTGCAGCCCTGCCCTTCCCCATTATCTCTTAGCATACAGTGCACGCCTGCACAACTCTAGTCCTCGAGGGCCGCAAACAGGCCAGGTTTTCAGGATATCCCTACTTCAGCACAGCTGGCTCAATTAGTGGCTCAGTTACTGTAGCCATTATATACAAGACATTGCATGCACAGTGAGAGATAATATATATTATAGGCGCATGTAGCAGTTACAGACCAGGTTAAAATGTGAGTCCGCTTTAGTTTTGAAAGAACTTAGCCTGGTGGCGGCTGCGAGAGTCTCCGGTAGATTGTTCCAGTTGTGGGGTGCACGGTAAGAGAAGGAGGAGCGGACGGATACTTTGCTGATGTCACGCTTTGCGCACCACAAACTAAACGAGACCCTCGGTACTGAGGTGGGAATACAGATAACACCAACGACAGACACGGGGATCCGGTCTGGAGTGTGGGTAGTTGGACTCGCCGTGTCAGGAGCGGAGAGAGTTGAGACGTCGTAAAACTTGCCAAGGTGAGGGTAGGAGAAGTCCGGAACGTAGGAGGTACTAGTCACTGGGGTCGGTGCAGGAGAAGGTAGAATGGTCGAGGTCCGAGAGCCGAGTTCAGGATAGGAGAGTTGCGGAGGGTCGAGGATAGCCAAGGTCGGAGCTCCAGAGAAGCGGTGGTCCAAAAGCAAGCCAAGGTCGGTACACGGGAGATCAAGCAAGACAAGGCAGGATAACTAGGAGACAAGAGAGGTAAGCACAGGAACAGGAAGCTTATGCTCAGCCGATGTGCCAGTGGCACTGCTGAGCCTAAATAGGTGAGACTGTCCAATCCGAGAAAGAGGCGGGCCCGAGGAGTGTCAGTGCGGAGCCTGTCATAGGCTAAGGTAAGGAAGCCAGGTGGGGGTGCTGAGGGCAATCAGTAACTGTTGCCATGGAGCCCGGGTGCGTGGCGCGCCGCACACGGAGGGTGCACGCCGCGATCCGGAGGCAGGAACTCCCGCTGTGACCTCAGCCCGCGTGCGCCCGTGTGAGGACGCCGTCCGGCACGAGGAGGAGCCGTGCGCATGCGCGGAGGAAGAGGGAGTGCGTATGAGACCGCGCGAGTCCAGGACCCCAGCAGCGGCCGTCGGAGAAGGTAGGAGAGCCGTGCGCCTGCGAGTGGCGGCGCGCGGCACCTAGCTCCTGACAGCTGAACCTTGGGACCATGAACAGTCTTTTGGAGTCTGATCTCAGGTGATAGGTGCTGCATGTGGTAGGGGTGAGGAGCTTGTTCAGATAGATGGGTAGCTTGCCCAGAAAGTATTTGAAGGCAAGACAGGAAAGATGAACTTTGCGCCTAGACTCAAGTGATGACCAATCTAGTTCTTTGAGCATTTCGCAGTGATGTGTGTTATAGTTGCATTGGAGAACAAAACGGCATATTGAATTGTAGAGGGTATCAAGTTTGCTAAGGTGGGTTTGGGGAGCCGAGGCATATACTATGGCTCCATAGTCGATAATTGGCATTAGCATCTGCTGTGCGATACGCTTTCTGACCAGCAGACTTAGGGAGGATTTGTTCCTGTAAAGTACCCCTAGTTTGGCATAGGTTTTGGATGTCAGGGTATCAATGTGCATCCCAAATGTTAAATGGGAGTCAAACCAAATGCCCACATATTTAAAACTAGTAACAGGAGTTAAGGTGGTGTTAGCGTTCGTTCTGATCTGGAGCTCAGTCATTGGAAGCTTTAAAAATGTATATAATGTGTCCCCCCCAAAAAGATATTTTTCTACTTTCTCCACAAAATGATTTTCCCTTGTCCCAAAGTAAGTGAAGAATAGGTGTTTTAGACTGCGTCCATAGAGGATGGAGCCGCACTGAGCCGCGCAGACGCTGAGGCTCGCCTGTTCAAGCATGAGCGATTTCATGCACATGCAGGCGAGCCAGCGTGCACGATCGGGAGGGGGGCAGCGATGTCACTGGGCCAATAGCCCGCGACGCACCGACGTCAACGTCACGGCGCCGTGACGTTGACGCTGCTGTGCTGTGATTGGATGTTTTCAGCCGACAGCGAGCTGAAAAACAGCTTTGCCTGTCGGCTGAAAAATCCAACGCTTCAGCACGCCTCCGGACGCTTGCGTGAGCCCCCTCTCAAGACATCCTCATCGAGGATGCCGGGGCTCAGCGTGGAGCGTTCACACGGCTCAGCGCTGCCTGTCCTTCCATGGACGCAGCCTTAGAAATCTCCCACATTTTCATCTCAAATCTCTCTTCATAGCAATTTCCCCATCATAACCAACCCACCAAAAATGTGGGATTTGACGTTAGAGATGGACGAATCCGTCCAAAGCTGTTTTGCAGTGTAAACTCCTCAAACGGATTTGGGGCGGTTTCAATCAGTGCAGAATTAATCAAAAACCGCTATTGAATACAACCCATGGATTTAGCAAATTATTGGTGGATTCTTAAGAATGATTATTATAAGGATACTACAAATCCATCCACGGGTGGCGGAATCCCCGGTGTGTATTGGTAATAATGCAAAACTCCACAGAACGCGAATCGCCCTTTTTGACATTGATCTGCTGTAATCCACGGAACGAAGGAACCGGACGATCCGCTGCGGATCCAAATTTGCCCCAAAAATTCGGACATTTGTTGTCCGTTTTTTTTTTTTTTACAAGCCCAGAATCCTAATCAATAACCAGAGCGAGCTGAAACATCCACATCTCTGTTACATTGTAGTTGTGACTGTAATGATGCACAGCGGCATGGACTCGGTTGTTGCATTTGCAAATCAGTACTGGAATGACATGTCCGGGTTAGTTGAAAATGAGTCTGTGCAGATAAGCAACAGAAAGCAACAGAAAGCAACAGAATGCAACAGAATGCAACAGAATGCAACAGAATGCAACAGAATGCAACAGAATGCAACAGAATGCAACAGAAAGCAACAGAATGCAGGCTCTACGGCGACAACAGTTTTGAAGAATACGTTAGCTCTGATATCTACAGTTTTATAGAGGTCGATATTTTATAATAAGGACGCAGAAAACCATAGCATTGGGCAGTGTGATGGGTCAGTGGTACTGTAGTGCCGACGAGTATTTTAAAACAAATCTGGGGCAATCACCAACAAGACCCAGGTACATGCTGGGTACATGCTGGGTACATGCTGCAACATTTCAGTGACATTTCTGCAGGCAGACTAATGGCCCATCGGATTAACAGAGGGGGTCCCTGGCAGTCCCATTCAAACTGAATGGGACTGCCAGGGACCCCTGCTGTGTTAATCCGATGGGCCATTCTGCTTGTTGGTGATAGCCTCAGATTTTCCAAGGCAACTTTTAGAATACTCGTCGGTGCACCTGTATATGATCTAGAACAGGGGTCTCCAAACTCAGTTCTCAAGGGCCGCCAACAGGCCGGCTTTTATGGACTGAGACACTGATTGAGCCACTTGTGCTGAAACAGGGATATCCATAAAAGTCGGCCTCTTGGCGGCCCTTGAGGACTGAGTTTTGAGACCCCTGATCAAGAAGGCAGTGTCCAACCAGCAATCTTCTTCTCCAATTTAGGGTCTACAGAGCAGGGATGTGCATCAATGCCATGGTGTGATGATGACTCTTGAGTATGTGGTGTGGTGATGACCACTGGGTATATGGTATGGTGATAACAACTGGATATATGGTGTGGTGATGACTCTTGGGTATGTGGTGTGGTGATGACCACTGGGTATATGGTTTGGTGATAACAACTGGATATATGGTGTGGTGATGACCACGTGGTATATGGTGTGATGATGACCTCTGGGTATGTGGTGATGACCACTGGGTATATGGTGTTGTGATGACCACATGGTATATGGTGTGATGATGACCACTGGGTATGTGGTGATGACCACTGGGTATATGGTGTTGTGATGACCACATGGTATATGGTGTGATGATGACCATTGGGTTTATGGTGTTGTGATGACCACATGGTATATGGTGTGATGATGACCACTGGGTATATGGTGTGATGATGACCCCTGGGTATTAGGTGTGGTGATGACCACTGGGTATATGGTGTGGTTATGATGCCTGGGTATATAGTGTGGTTATGACCACTGGGTGTGTGGTGTAATAATGACCACTGGGTGTGGGGTGTGGTGATAACCACTAGGTATGTGGTGTGGTGATGACCCCTGGGTATATGGTATACGGATGACCCCTGGGTATGTGGTGTAGTGATGACTCCTGGTGTGGTGATGACCACTAGGTATATGGTGTGGTTATGACGCCTGGGTATATGGTGTGGTGATGACCACTAGGTATATGGTGTGGTGATGAACCCTGGGTATGTGGTGTAATAATGACCACTGGGTATATGGTGTGATGATGACCACTGGGTATGTGGTGTGGTGATGACCCCTGAGAATAGGGTGTGGTGATGACCCCTGGGTACAGGGTGTGGTGATGACTCCTGGGTACAGGGTGTGGTGATGACCCCTGGGTACAGGATGTGAGGATGACCCCTGGGTATATGATGTGGTGATGACCCCTGGGTAAAGGGGGGGGGGTGTGATAACCCCTGGGAATATGGGGAAAAGGTTGCACTACTGGGCTCATTGACTTCAATGGCTCATTGCAAATGAACGAGTTACTACGCCCTTTCCAGCAGCAAGAGAAGTTGAGCTTTTTTTGCCCCCCTCCCCCCCCCCCAAAAAAAACATTGCTCCATCTCTCCACTCTTTCTACGGACGTACAAGTACAAACGGGTCAGGTTTAAGCAGTTTCTTTTGCCCGTCTCCAAAACCCACAGTCCTCATTAATGTGCAATCTATTTCCGGTGTCAACCGAAGACTATTTCAAAAGACAAACCGAAGCGACCGAGCCTCATTATCAGAAATGTCGCCCTGTTCTTGGCGTGCCCACGTCCTCACACACTATCCCAGCCTGTGACTTGGCAAATACGTTTTATATGGCGAAGGATTATTCTCTCATCAGAGATGGTCTTTGAAAGGGTTATGCTAATTTCAAAGGAGCTAAAATACATCAAAACAGAGGCAGCAAATAGCTATGGCACTTTCATGTTCCTTAATATTACCCCAAAGTGCTTTATCTCATGGAGCACCGTGCATCTTACTACGAGCAGGAAATGAAACAGGCATCAAAGAGGTCCCAGGGCAAGGGTGGAATTTGGAAGCAGGTACAATAAAGGTTGTCTTCCGCAGCCTAATCAAACAAAAGAGGTGCATGTTTTTAAGAGCCATTTGATAATTTCTCAGTTAGAGAAACCCGAGCTGATCAAAGCAGCTGTAACAATGCCTCGCCGAGTGAAGGATCTGACCCTCTGTTTTCAAAGTTATTCCATTTATTGGTTGTAAACTTGTTTTTTTTTTTATGTTGCAGAAAATGTTTGAGGTTCGGATGAGAGATCAGAAAAAAAAAGAAAGAAAGAAAAGGATTTCTTTGCTTTAAATGAAGGACCACGGAAAATAGGATCAAAGGAGAGAAGGGGGCGAGGGGAGCAGATGTTTCACATGCCGGGACCTAATTAATTTTTTGGGAGCGTGGCAGGTTAACCCCTCGCCAGAAAAGTCACGCGGATCTGGAATCTCTCAGTGATATGTTGCATCATCTGCTGTCAGTGGGAAAGAGGTCCATGGTACATTGCATATTCCTTTGCTTAGTTCATGTATGTGTGGATATCTTTATTTATATATGACCCCGGAGAGCTTACACTCTAAGTGCTATGTTGGGAGAGCTACGGAGACAGCAGGTGATGGAATAAGTGCAGTAGATGGCAGTGCTTGGCCACAATGGTTAGTAGGAGTGACTGTGGATGTGGGACAGTAGCCATGAGTTCAGGCTATTGGGCTGCTTCATTTACGAGTCAAGTTTCAAGGTTTGACTTAAGGTGGGGAGAGAAGAGTGTACTGAGTGTGAGGGAGTCCCACAGGTAAGGGGGGCAGTGAGGGGGAAGGGTTTAATGCGAGAGAGAAAGCTGTAGAGGTGAAAGGGGTGGAAAGGAGGCAGTTACGAGTAGAGCGTAGGAGACGAGCAGGGGCATAACGAGAGCTCAAAGCTGAAATGTAGGGAGGAGCAGATACCTTGACAGCCTTGAATGTAAGGAGGAGGACAATGTTGGAACTCTCTATAGAAATGCTTTCACGAAATATTGATGTCACTTAAAAATTGGCCACTGTCGAAACAGTTTCTAACAATTTTTTCAGAGTCCAGTTCTGATTACACCAATCCCCCACACATTAAGGAGATTCCCTCATACTCAGAGAACACTAGTATGCACTTATATACTTTAGCCTTGAAAAAGTTCCCTCAGTTCCATGCATGTCAATGGATATTCTGTACAGACACGTTCCTCTCATGGAGGACAGGTTACGGCCTATTATAGTCAATAGGTTGTAAATGGTCTTCTGATGCCAGAAGACTACTTGGTAAATATGGACCTACATCTATTAAGGAGGAGTGGCTCAGCAAGTGAAGACACTGACTGTAAACAATGACTGAGTGTGACGCAGGGGAGCCTCCTTCAATTCCTGGTGTCAGTTCCTCGTGACCTTGGGCAAGTCACTTTATCTCCTTGTGCCTCAGGCACCAAAACATAGATTGTAAGATCACCTGGGCAGGGGCTGTGTCTGTAACATTCCTGTGTGCTGCTATGGTTGCTGGGTTGCTTCTCCAAAAATGCTGGACAATTGTGAAACGTGCGACGTGCTCGAGAAACACACCCTCTCTCTAACCTCTCTCTAACCTCTCTCTGCTCCATGCTGTTTCCTCCTCTCCTTGGCCCCACCCCCAGGCACCTGAAACCTCATCCTTATTGGCTACATTACCCAGCAGCAGCCAATCAGGATGGAGTGTCACGCCTGTATGCCCGCAGACCTGGCAAGACCCCAATACTGAGGTGGGAACAGTATTACCACACACCCACAGCAGTGGGGGCAAGCCCGGAGTGTGGTATGGCGTTGCTGGGCCTGTAGAAAAATAGTATTATACTTGCAACGTCCTTGATGGTCGTGTCCGTGAATCAAAGTCCAGGGGGTACAGAAAGCAGAGTAGTCAAAGTTCGTAAGCCAAGTCCAAGGGTTCCAGAGGTCAGCAAGGTAGAGTTCGTAGCAAGGTTCAAGGGGTACAGAGAGCAGGGGTCAAAGCCAGGGAAATCCAAAGATACACAGGAGCAGGTACAGGCTGGAACACAGAGAGAGCAAAGCATAGGACTGCACACACAGGGATAACAGGAACTATGCAGAGCGATGATAGAGAGGGCAGACAGGGATTATAAAGAAGGGAACACCAATGGGAGAGAGAGAGGAGGAGCAGAGAGGGAAGTGGGAGACAACAGGGATAGGTCAGGAGGAGAGAAGGAGGAGACAGAGGGGTCAGACAGAGAGATAGCTTGTAGGGCATGGGGGGAGGAGTTAAGAGATTGAAAGGCCTTAGAAGAGGAGCGTGTGCGCGCGCCCTCTGTAAGCTGAGAGTACGCACGCACAGGATGCGTCACGAGACATGCGGAGTGCCGCGGGCATACCAGCGGAGGGACGGAGGGGACCGCCACCGGAGGTGAGGGAATGGCAGTGGGCACTGAGGAGGTCTGGGAGCGGGGAGTGTTGCCGCAGGGGCTCGGGGACCGCGCGGGTGCGCGAGACTTGCGGGGTGTGCGTTGAGGCAAAGGGACAGCATCAGAGGTAGCTGGAGCGGGACAGGAGTGGGTAAGCACAGGGAGATTGGCTAGGGAAGGGACAGAGGGAGTGAAAGAAGGGGAAGGAATCCCCTGAACCGTCACAGTATCCCACCCTTGAGGATCGATCTCCGAGCGATCCAGCCAAGGTTTTTGCGGGAATTTTTGGTGGAATTGTTGGAGTAATCTTGGGGCATGAATATGACGTGCTCCGGACCATAGTCCTTCCAGTGGACAAGGAACTGGAGTTTGTTTTTTGACCAGCGGGAATCAATGAGAGATTGGACCTCGTACTCCTGTTGTCCTAGGATGGAGACTGGGTTAGGTTTCCGAGAGGGATCTGGCAAATGAGAACTTTGTATGAAGGGTTTAAGGAGGGAAGCGTGAAACACGGAAGGAATCCTCATGGTGGGGGGTAGGTCCAGATGAAAAGCGACTGGGTTAATTTTCTCTAAGATCTTGAATGAACCCAGGAATTTTGGAGATAGTTTAGGTGATGGCGTCTTGAGCCTGATATTCCTTGAGGATAACCACACCCTGTCACCCGGTTTACAAAAAGAAGGCCCAGGTTGACGATGACGATCCGCCTTGGTCTTTTGTTTGGCAACCGCAGATTGAAGGGATTTGAGGATTTTTTTCCAAGATTCCTGTAGAGTAGTAAAATGAGAGTCGGCCGCAGGAACGCCCGAAGGAGAAGAAGAGAGAGGAAGACTACTGGGGTGGAAGCCGAAATTAATAAAAAAGGGAGACTCCTGGGTAGACTCGTTTTTGAGAGAATTGATGGCAAATTCGACCCATGGCAAAAGATCCACCCAGTTGTCCTTTGAGTCAGAAACGAAGCATCTTAGATATTGTTCTAGGGTTTGATTCATCCTTTCGGTTTGACCATTGGTTTGAGGATGGTATCCCGAGGAGAACAAGAGAGAGATTCCGAGTCTCTTGGAAAATGCCCGCCAGAACTTAGAGATGAATTGAGATCCACGGTCCGAGACAATAGAAATGGGAACGCCATGTAACCTGAAAATTTCTTTGGAAAAAACATCAGCCAGAGTAGCAGAATTAGGGAGACCCTTGAGGGGAATAAAATGTGAATGTTTACAGAATATGTCTACTACGACTAGAATGGTGTTCATTCATTTGGAATTGGGCAGTTCGACAATGAAATCCATTGAGATATGTTTCCAGGGTTGTTCCGGAATAGGAAGCGGTAAGAGAAGTCCAGACGGTTTGTGATGGATCGTTTTACTCTGTGCACATACAGGACAGGCACTCGTAAAGACAAATATATCTTTGTTCATCTTCGGCCACCAAAATGCCCGTTTAATGAGATCTGCTGTCCTTTTGAAGCCTGGATGACTGGCTGCTCTAGAAGAGTGACCCCAAAGTAAAATGTTATGGCGAAAGCGTGGAGCTGCGAATAAGCCTCGTTCTGGTACCCTGAACCTGCTGGGAATGTGAGCTTGAGCTTTGTTGATTTCATCCAACACATCGAAGTTGTTAGCGGAAATGATACATTTGGCAGGAAGAATAGGTTCCGTGGTTTGATTAGCTTCGGTTTCCGTAGCGAATTGACGAGACAGAGCGTCTGCTTTGACATTTTTGGTACCAGGAATGTATGAAATGGTATAGTTAAAGCGGGAAAAGAAGAGAGACCACGAAGCTTGGCGGGATCCCAGACGTCGGGCCCCCTCGATATACAGCAAATTTTTGTGTTCAGTGAGGATAGCAACAGGTTCCTTGGTACCCTCCAAAAGGTGCCTCCATTCTTGGAGAGCCAGTTTTATGGCCAAAAGTTCCCGATTACCAACATCATAATTCCTTTCGGCAGATGAAAATTTCCGCGAAAAAAACCCACAGGGGTGGAGTTTTTCTTGGGGAGAAGCCCTCTGGGAAAGAACTGCGCCAGCTCCCACGTCTGAGGCGTCGACCTCCAAAGTGAAGGGAAGGGAGGTGTCCGGATGGCGTAGGATAGGTGCGGAAACAAAAGCTTTTTTGAGCACCTCCAAAAGCAAGAATAGCATCTGGGGACAAGGAAGTAGTATTGGCGCCCTTCTTGGTCAATGCGGTGATGGGAAGAGCAATAGAAGAAACATTTTTGATGAATTTCCTGTAATAGTTGGCAAAGCCGAGAAAACGCTGCACAGCCTTGAGTGAATTAGGCAGCGGCCAATCGAGAACAGCTTTTAGTTTCTCTGGATCCATGGAGAAGCCTTGGCTGGAGATGATGTAGCCTAAGAAGGCATTAGAGGTCTGGTGGAACAAACATTTCTCCATCTTGGCATATAGGCGGTTAGAACGGAGCCTAGAAAGCACTAGTTTAGTATGTTGAATGTGTTCCTCTAGGTTTTTAGAGAAAATAAGAATGTCATCCAGATAGACTATGACGAATGTTCCCAACACATCGCGGAAGATGTCGTTCATGAACTCTTGAAAGACGGCAGGAGCGTTGCATAAACCAAAGGGCATAACAAGGTACTCATAGTGTCCTGATCGTGTATTAAATGCTGTTTTCCACTCGTCCCCCTCCCTTATGCGAATGAGATTATAGGCACCTCTTAAGTCGAGCTTTGAGAAGATGGAGGCCCCCTGAAGACGATCGAACAGTTCAGAGATAAGCGGAAGGGGATACCGATTCTTTACCGTGATCTTATTTAGTCTGCGAAAGTCAATGCACGGCCCAAGTGATCCATCCTTCTTCTTCACAAAGAAGAAGCCAGCCCCGGCAGGGGAGGTAGAGTTGCGGATGAATCCTTTCTCCAAATTTTCTTGAATGTAGGATGTCATGGCCTCGGTCTCCAGAACGGAGAGGGGGTAAGACTTAGATTTAGGCAGGATGGTCCCAGGAATCAGGTCGTTAGGACAATCGTACGGGTGATGGGGAGGCAGGACCTTCGCTTGTACCTTGTTGAACACATCCAAGTACTCATAATACACGGTAGGCAGGATTGATAGATTAGAAGGCCGGCAAGCACCGCTACAGGAGACACCACAGGAACAGAATCCGCAGACGAAGGCCACTCGAGAGGCAGAGTACCAGTCCAATCAATGCGCAGATTGTGGAGTTGAAGCCAAGGCAATCCTAAAATAAATTGGACAGTAGGAGATTGAAAAATATCGAAGATTATTACCTCCTTATGACCGTCGGCCAAGGTCAGTGTGAGAGGAATAGACTCCCAAATGATAAATGCAGGCTGGAGTGGTCGGCCGTCGATGGCCTCGAGACCAATGGGAGTTTTCCTTCTGACCATAGGAATTTGATTCTCCGAAGCGAACCTCTGGTCCAGGAAGTTACCACCTGATCCAGAATCGATGAAAGCTTTTACCTGCAGGAAAAGGTTAGGACCCTCCAAAGTGGCAGGAAGCAAGAACTTCTTTGGGAGAGTTTCGGGGAGAGAGGGGCAAGGAGAGACAGTACCCAGTAGAAGCCCCTCTACCTTTACTGGGTGTGCCCGTTTCCCGGTCTCAGGGGACAATTCTGGAGACGATGTTCCGGAGAAGCACAGTGGAAGCAGAGTCTATTCAAACGACGTCGCGCTCTCTCCGTGGCCCGAAGTTGCTGACTGCCGATCTACATCGGCTCCGGAGCCTCCAGTGCCAGGAGGGTTGTTGTAGGCGACCTGTGAGAAACAACAGAAGAAGGAGAGCGAGAACAGTGCCTCTCGTGCCGTCGCTCCTGAGTACGCTGATCCATGCGTACGCTCAGGGTAATCAACTCCTCCAGTGACGAAGGCCGGGCATGAGTAGCAAGATCGTCTTTCAAGGTATCTGAAAGTCCGTGCCAGTATGCGGCGGCGAGTGCCTCATCATTCCAGTGGGTTTCAGCGGCAAGCGTACGGAACTCAATGGCGTATTTGACAGCAGATCTTCGGGCCTGAGAAATATGGAAAAGAGAGAATGCGGCTGTCTCGTGCCGTGCAGGAGTATCAAACACTTGTTGAAACTCGCGTCTGAGCAGAGGGTAATCCTGAGTTAATTCGCTTCTGCGCTCCCATTGGGGGGAGGCCAAGGCGAGGGCGTCTCCGGTGAGCAAGGCGTAGATGTACGCTACCTTAGAACGACCAGTGGGAAACAGGGAGGGGGACATCTCGAATTGCACCTCACATTGGTTTAAGAAACCGCGGCAGGTGAGGGGGTCCCCATCATAGCGATTAGGTGAAGGAATATGGGGCCCAGAGCTGGCATAGGTTGTGGCAACCGGTGGTGTAGGAGCCATGGGACTCTCCTGAGGGGAGAATTTGGCCAATTGCTGGGAGACTGTAGACAACTGATTTCTCACAAATTGTAAGGCCTCTATAGAAATACCTGTACCCAACTCAGGGGGGTCTGCGTTTGTTGGGCTCTGCATAATGTCACGCCTGTATGCCCGCAGACCTGGAAAGACCCCAATACTGAGGTGGGAATGGTATTACCACACACCCACAGCAGTGGGGGAAAGCCCGGAGTGTGGTATGGCGTTGTTGGGCCTGTAGAAAAATAGTATTATACTTGCAACGTCCTTGATGGTAAACGTAAGAATGGTCGTGTCCGTGCGCCAAAGTCCAGGGGGTACAGAAAGCAGAGTAGTCAAAGTTCGTAAGCCAAGTCCAAGGGTTCCAGAGGTCAGCAAGGTAGAGTTCGTAGCAAGGTTCAAGGGGTACAGAGAGCAGGGTAGACCAGGATGAGCAGGGGTCAAAGTCAGGGAAATCCAAAAATACACAGGAGCAGGTACAGGCTGGAACACAGAGAGAGCAAAGCATAGGACTGCACACACAGGGATAACAGGAACTATGCAGAGCAATGATAGAGAGGGCAGACAGGGATTACAAAGGAGGGAACATCAATGGGAGAGAGAGGAGGAGCAGAGAGGGAAGTGGGAGACAACAGGGATAGGTCAGGAGGAGAGACGGAGGAGACAGAAGGGTCAGACAGAGAGATAGCTTGCAGGGCATGGGAGGAGGAGGCAAGAGATTGGCAGGCCTTAGAAGAGGAGCGTGTGCGCGCGCCCTCTGTAAACTGAGAGTGCGCGCATAGGCTGCATCACGAGACGCGCGGAGCAAACCAGCGGAGGGAAACGGAGGGACGGAGGGGGCCACCACCGGAGGTGAGGGAATGGCAGTGGGCACTGAGAAGGTCTGGGAGTGGGGAGCGTTGCCGCAGGGGCTCGGGGACCGCGCAGGTGCGCGAGACTTGCGGGGCGTGCGTTGAGGCAAAGGGACAGCATCAGAGGTAGCCGGAGCGGGACAGGAGTGGGTAAGTGCAGGGAGATTGGCAAGGGAAGGGACAGAGGGAGTGAAAGAAGGGGAAGGAATCCCCTGAACCGTCACATGGAGGAAGCTGCCCCGCCCACCCAGCAACAGCCCTGCTCAGGGAAATCCCACCCCCCCTCCCCCAGCCGGTCAGGTCACTATGTCCAGAGAGGTAATACCAGTATGCACATACACGTCCAGAGAGGTAATACCGGTATACACATACACGTCCAGAGAGGTAATACCGGTATACACATACACGCCCAGAGAGGTAATACCAGTATACACGCCCAGAGAGGTAATACCGGTATACACATACACGCCGAGAGAGGTAATACCGGTATACACGCCCAGAGAGGTAATACCAGTATACGCATACACGTCCAGAGAGGTAATACCTGTATACACATACACGCCCAGAGAGGTAATACCGGTATACACGCCCAGAGAGGTAATACCGGTATACACATACACGTCCAGAGAGGTAATACCGGTATACACATACACACCCAGAGAGGTAATACCGGTATACACGCCCAGAGAGGTAATACCGGTATACACATACACGCCGAGAGAGGTAATACCGGTATACACATACACACCCAGAGAGGTAATACCGGTATACACATACACGCCGAGAGAGGTAATACCAGTATACACGCCCAGAGAGGTAATACCGGTATACACATATATGTCCACAGAGGTACTGTAATACCGGTATACACATACACGCCCACAGAGGTAATACCAGTATACACATACATGTCCACAAAGGTAATACCGGTATACACATACACGCCCAGACATGGGCGTCCGCAGGGGGGGCAAGGGGGGGCGCTTGCCCCCCCCTGGATCCTGGGCCGCCAACAGCGGGGAACAGAGGGCACTGGCGTGACAGGATTCAGCGCGCTCTTCTGCAAAAAAAAAAAAACCTCCCTTGTCTCCTGATTGGCTGGCGCGTGTTGGCACGCTGCCAGGATTATTTATTTTTTGTCCCTCGCAACCCTATCTCAGCGGTGCGCAAAACTGGGGGGCGCCAAATTATTTGGGGGGGGGGGGGGCGCAGCCTGTGCGGCGAAACCTGGGGGCAGAGCAGAGCAATGCCAGGCAGAAGATCCGTGCTGTGTTTCCCTGTGCTTGCAGAGGGGGCGGGGCGTCCCCTCTGCACACAGACACAAGCCCTCCTCTTCCTGTCAGCGTGGGGAACCGAGCATGCAGTACCGGGGGGGGGGGGGGGGGTGTATAGTGATGTGTGTGTGTGTATAGTGATGTGTGTGTGTGTGTGTATAGTGATGTGTGTGTGTATAGTGGTGTGTATAGTGTGGTGTGTGTGTATAGTGATGTGTGTGTGTGTGTGTGTGTGTATAGTGATGTGTGTGTGTATAGTGGTGTGTGTGTGTGTGTGTATAGTGATGTGTGTGTGTATAGTGGTGTGTATAGTGTGGTGTGTATAGTGATGTGTGTGTGTATAGTGGTGTGTATAGTGTGGTGTGTGTGTATAGTGATGTGTGTGTGTGTGTGTGTGTGTATAGTGATGTGTGTGTGTATAGTGATGTGTGTGTGTGTGTGTATAGTGATGTGTGTGTGTATAGTGGTGTGTATAGTGTGGTGTGTGTGTATAGTGATGTGTGTGTGTGTGTGTGTGTGTATAGTGATGTGTGTGTGTATAGTGGTGTGTGTGTGTGTGTGTGTATATTGGTGTGTATATTGGTGTGTATAGTGATGTGTGTGTGTGTATAGTGATGTGTGTATAGTGATGTGTGTATAGTGATGTGTGTGTATAGTGGTGTGTATAGTGATGTGTGTGTGTGTGTGTATATATGTATAGTGATGTGTGTGTGTGTGTGTATATATATATGTATAGTGATGTGTGTGTGTGTATATATGTATAGTGATGTGTGTGTGTTTGTGGTGGTGATGTGTGTGTGTGTATATTGGTGTGTATACTGATGTGTGTGTGTGTGTGTGTATAGTGATGTGTGTGTGTGTGTGTATAGTGATGTGTGTGTGTATAGTGGTGTGTGTATGTGTGTGTGTGTGTGTATATATATGTATAGTGATGTGTGTGTGTGTGTGTGTATATATATGTATAGTGATGTGTGTGTGTGTGTGTATATATGTATAGTGGTGTGTGTGTGTGTGTGTGTGTGTATATATATATATATATATGTATAGTGATGTGTGTGTGTGTGTGTATATATATATATGTATAATGATGTGTGTGTGTGTATATATATGTATAATGATGTGTGTGTGTGTGTGTGTGTGTGTGTGTGTGTGTGTGTGTGTGTGTGTGTGTGTGTGTGTGTGTGTGTGTGTGTGTGTGTGTGTGTGTGTATATATGTATAGTGATGTGTGTGTGTGTGTATATATGTATAGTGGTGTGTGTGTGTGTGTGTGTGTGTGTATATATATATATATATATGTGTATAGTGGTGTGTGTGTGTGTGTGTGTATATATATATATATGTATAGTGATGTGTGTGTGTGTGTGTGTGTATATATATATATATATATATATGCAGTGTTCGACAAATCACCCAAAAATCTACTCGCCCAACCAAAAAATCTACTCGCCACCTAGTCCCGCCCCCAACCCCGCCCCTAGTCCCGCCCCCAACCCCGCCCCTAGTCCCGCCCCCAACCCCGCTTTAAAATAAAATATATAATTAAAATTAAAATACATTTAATAAATTCCTAGTCAGAACAACATTCGTTTTTGACAAATGTATTTAGTGTGTGTGTGTGTGTGTGTGTGTAAGTGTCGGATCTAGAAATAAAAGCCAGGTGTGGATGACTAGTTTCCTGAACCCCTTAACCAGTGTCTGGACGTCCCCGCTTCACAATATCTAAAGCAGCAATCCCGCCTGGGATCTTACCTGATCCGCAGTCCCTCAATGTCCAGGTACCTCATTCCCGCAATGTTATAAGTTGGAGGGGATGTGTTCCCTACCTGTCTTCTGGGTTAGGGGGGATTCCGATGTCTTCCGTGTGAAGCTTGAGTCAGATCTGGAAGAAAGCAGTATAGGTTATTTTGGTGTAGTATAGGACAGTTAAGATATATAGGGTAAATAAGATATCCAGATACAGAGAGGGGGAGAGAGAGAAGAGAGAGAGGGGGAGAGAGAGAGAGAGAGGAAGACATCACCCGGCGTGCTCGCCGACACGGGACAGGGGGGAAGCGGGGGGGGGGAAGTGGGGACATAAGGGGGCATCCCCTGCTGCCATCACCCGGCGCACTCTCTGACACGGGACCGGGGGGAACCGGGGACATGAGGGGGCATCCCCCGCTCCCATCACCCGCCGCGCTCTCTGACACGGGACCGGGGTGGGAAGCGGGGGGGGGGGGGGGGGGGACATGAGGGGGCATCCCCCGCTCCCATCACCATAACTGCGGGCAGCAGGAGCACCGGGGAGGGGAGGGAGGTGGAGGAAGGCACAGATAATACTTACTGTGTCCTCCATCCTCCATGGGAAAAAATGGCCGCTCGTTGGGGGCTGGCTCATATAGAGCCTGGCCGCGCGCCCACAAAGCCTGGGAGCGCGCGCCAATCATCTGTCAGGTAGGGGGAGTTTTTATTTTTTTTCAGCCAGCGCGAGCAGGGAAATTTCAGCGCGAGCAGGGAAAATTTAAAAAACAAAACACGTGTGCTGCTTGGGCCAATAGTTACTCGCCCGGGGGTTAAATCCACCCGCCCCGGGCGAGTAAATGTATAGGATTGTCGAACACTGTATATATGTATAGTGGTGTGTGTGTGTGTGTGTGTGTGTGTGTGTGTGTGTGTATATATATGTATAGTGATGTGTGTGTATATATATATATCTACTATATATTTGTGAAATCACTGTATGTCTGCGTCCCAAGGGTCAATCGCATTGGACCTTGGGCCTGTCACTCCGGCTCAGGCCATGCCCGCCCCCGCACACCTCTCATTGGCCTACGTCCAACACCAATGCCACACTGTCCCACCCCTCACTGACTCTCATTGGCCTGCGTCCAATGCCCGCCCCCGCACACCTCTCATTGGCCTGCGTCCCACCCCTCACTGACTCTCATTGGCCTGCGTCCAATGCCCGCCCCCGCACACCTCTCATTGGCCTGCGTCCCACCCCTCACTGACTCATTGGCCTGCGTCCAATGCCCGCCCCCGCACACCTCTCATTGGCCTGCGTCCAACACCAATGCCCTAATACTTCCACACTGTCCCACCCCTCACTGAGTTTTGGGAACACTTTGCTTTTGCAACACCTAATCCTCTAATCCTCAACCTGCTCTGGGGCCACGCTTCACAGCTATCAAAACCTTCACGTCTGCTACCACAGACTGCCGAATCAGGTACAGAATCTACACACAACGCACAAACACAGCACACACACACATTCACACAACACCAAACACTGCAGACTGCCTCTTCAAACCCCCCCTCCCCTCCACGCCACACATCTCCCTCCTGCAACCGGACCGCGAGGCCGCGGCCTCCACTCACACACCATGGCAACGATGTCCCTCCCCCTATCCCGCTACCTCACACAGTGTAGCTCCCGCGAACCGCACAGCACGCCTCATCTCCTGCACCTCACACAGCTCCCTACCGCAACCAGACCGCGAGGCCCCCTACCCCGCTACACCATGCCACCAATGTCCCTCCCCCTATCCCGCTAGCTCACACAGTGTAGCTCCCGCGAACCGCACAGCACGCCTCACATCTCCTGCACCTCACACATCTCCCTACCGCAACCAGACCGGAAGGCCCCCTACCCAGCTACACCATGCCACCAATGTCCCTCCCCCTATCCCCCTATCCCGCTAGCTCACACAGTGTAGCTCCCGCGAACCGCACAGCACGCCTCACATCTCCTGCACCTCACACATCTCCCTACCGCAACCAGACCAGAAGGCCCCCTACCCCGCTACACCATGCCACCAATGTCCCTCCCCTATCCCGCTACCTCACACAGTGTAGCTCCCGCTACACACCACTCCCTCCCGCTACACACCACTCCCTCCCGCTCCATTCCCTCCCCGGCGGGGGAACAGGCAGGCTGCCACGCGGCGCCTAAGATGGCGGACCCCCTTCCTCCCTCGCGCTCCATTCCCTCCCGACTCCACTCCCTCCCGCTCCACTAACCACCCTCCGCTCATTCCCTCGCGCTCCACTCACCACTCCCTCCCGCTACACACCCACTCCCTCCCGCTACACACCACTCCTCCGCTACACACCACTCCCTCCCGCTACACCACCCACTCCCTCCCGCTACACACCACTCCCTCCCGCTACACTCACCCTCCCTCCCCGGCGGGGAACAGGCAGCCACGCGGCGCGTAAGATGGCGGACCCCATTCCTCCCTCGCGGCGCCGAGTGAGAAGATGGCGGCGGCCGGAAGTACAGGTAGGTGTCGCGTGTGTTGCTCCCCCACCTCCTGCGCCGCCGCCGCCGCACAGAACTGAGAAAGGGCGCATCACGGGACTGAGACGTGTGTGTGTGTGTGTGTGTGTGTGTGACACTGCCCCCCTCCTGTCCACTGCCCCCCCTCCTGTCCACTGCCCCCCCCCCTCCTGTCCACTGCCCCCCCCCCCCTCCTGTCCACTGCCCCCCCCCTTCCTGTCCACTGCCCCCCCTCTGTCCACTGCCCCCCTCCTGTCCACTGCCCCCCCCCTCCTGTCCACTGCCCCCCCTCCTGTCCACTGCCCCCCCCTCCTGTCCACTGCCCCCCCCTCCTGTCCACTGCCCCCCCTCCTGTCCACCGCCCCCCCTCCTGTCACCGCCCCCCTTCCTGTCCCACCGCCTCCCTTCCTGTCCACGCCTCCCCTCCCCCCTTCCCACCGGCTCCCCTCCCCCCTTCCCACCGCCTCCCCTCCCCCCTTCCCACCGCCTCCCCCCCCCCTTCCCACCGCCTCCTCTCCCCCCTTCCCACCGCCTCCCCTCCCAACTTCCCACCGCCTCCCCTCCCAACTTCCCACCCGCCTCCCCCCCCTTCCCACCGCCCTCCCCCCCCTTCCCACCGCCTCACCGCCTCCCCCCCCTCCACCGCCTCCCCCCCTTCCACCGCCTCCCCCCCCCTTCCCACGCCTCCCCCCCCCTTCCCACCGCCTCCCCCCCCCTTCCCACCGCCTCCCCCCCTTCCCACCGCCTCCCCCCCCTTCCCACCGCCTCCCCCCCCTCCCCCACCGCCTCCCCCCCCCTTCCCACCGCCTCTCCCCCCTTCCACCGCCTCCCCCCCCCTTCCCACCGCCTCCCCCCCCCTTCCTACCGCCTCCCCCCCCTTCCCACTGCCTCCCCTCCCCCTTCCCACCGCCTCCCCTCCCCCTTCCCACCGCCTCCCCTCCCCCTTCCACCGCCTCCCTTCCCACCGCCTCCCCCTTCCTCCCCCTTCCCACCTCCTCCCCCTTCCCACCACCTCCCCCCCTTCCTACCACCTCCCCCTTCCCACCACTTCCCCCTTCCCCCCTTCCCACCTCCTCCCCCTTCCCACCTCCTCCCCCTTCCCACCAACTCCCCCCCCTTCCCACCCACCTCACCCCTCCTCCCCCTTCCCACCACCTCACCCCTCCTCCCCACCACATCCCCCTCCTCCCCTTCCCACCACCTCCCCCCTCCTCCCCATTCCCACCACCTCCCCCCTCCTCCCCTTCCCACCACCTCCCCCCTTCTCCCCCTTCCCACCACCTCCCCCCTTCTCCCCCTTCCCACCACCTCCCCCTTCCCACCACATCCCACCACCTCCCCCTTCCCAGCACATCCCCCCTCCTCCCCCTTCCCACCACATCCCCCCCTCCTCCCCTTCCCACCACATCCCCCTTCTCCCCCTTCCCACCACCTCCCCACTCTTCCCCCTTCCCACCACCTCCCCCTTCTCCCCCTTCCCACCACCTCCCCCCTTTGCCCCCTTCCCACCACCTCCCCCCTTTGCCCCCTTCCACCACCTCCCCCCTTTGCCCCTTCCCACCACCTCCCCCCTCCCCACCACCTCCCCCCTCCTCCTCCTTGCTCCCCTTCCCCCCCCCCTCCGCTCCCCTTCCCCCCCCCCCCTCCGCTCCCCTTCCCCCCCCCTCCGCTCCCCTTCCCCCCCCCCCTCCACTCCCCTTCCCCCCCCCTCCGCTCCCCTTTCCACCCCCCCCCTCGTTCCCCTTTCCCCCCTTCCGTTCCCCTTTCCCCCCCCTCCGCTCCCCTTTCCCCCCCCTCCGCTCCCCTTTCCCCCCCCTCCGCTCCCCTTTCCCCCCCCTCCGCTCCCCTGTCCACCCCCCCCCCTCCGTTCCCCTTTCCCCCCCTCCTTTCCCCTTTCCCCCCCCTCCGCTCCCCTTTCCCCCCCCTCCGCTCCCTTTCCCCCCCCCTCCGCTCCCCTTTCCCCCCCCTCCGCTCCCCTTTCCCCCCCCTCAGCTCCCCTTTCCCCCCCCTCAGCTCCCCTTTCCCCCCTCCGCTCCCCTTTCCCCCCCCTCCGCTCCCCTTTCCCCCCCCTCCGCTCCCCTTTCCCCCCCCTCCGCTCCCCTCCCCCCCTCCACCCCTGCACCCCCCTCCCCTCCACCCCCCTCCCCTCCACCCCTTTCCCCTCCCACACTTCACCCCTTCCCCCCCTCCTCTAACCCTTCCCCCCCCCGCTCCTCTAACCCTTCCCCCCCCCCGCTCCTCTAACCCTTCCCCCCTCCTCTAAACCCTTCCCCCCTCCTCCACCCCTTGCCCCCCTCCTCCACCCCTTGCCCCCCTCCACCACCCCCTCCTCCCTTCCCGCCGCCCTTCGCCTTCCTGCCCGCCTTACGCCTCCCCACCCCCGCCTCTGCTTTCACCCGCCCTTACTCCGGCCGCCTCTGCCTCCACCGCCTCACAGCCGCTGCACGCACTCACACAGACACCCGCCACACTCGACACATACCTGCCGCCACACACACCTGCTGCCTCCGCCCCTACGCACCGACATCACTGACCCACCGCCTCAACACCCTAGCAGGACCCCCACTCACAGAGAGCACTCACAAACCCACGCGCCACCCGCCGCCTCACACCCCTAGCAGGACCCCCACTCACAGACAGCACTCACAACCTACGTGCCACCCGCCGCTCACACCCTAGCAGGACCACACTCACAGACAGCACTCACAACCCACGCACCACCCGCCGCCTCACACCCTAGCAGGACCCCCACTTCTTGCTGCCTCGCAGACAGCACTCACAACCCACGCGCCACCCGCCGCCTCACACCCTAGCAGGGACACACGCCTCACATTTTTTACATCACTTATGGCACCAAAATATACATTGTACTGTGGTGTGGTTACAATAAACCATTTTTATAGCACATCGTATTACATTTTCTTCCATCTTTCTTTTCAATATTATTATCCAACCTTTACAACAAATACTCACCTATTGTACCACAATTTATAAATAATACTACCTATTACGCATTTACATCCCGGGCAACGCCGGGTCTCTCAGCTAGTATATATATATATGTATAGTGATGTGTGTGTTTTGTGATTGAATGTGTGCTGTGATTGTGTGTGGTGTGGGGGGTGTTGTTTGTGTTGTGATTGATT
>NC_134504.1:18733354-18796388 GCF_040206685.1 Ascaphus truei
TCCCAAGCTTTGCGCTTGGGAGACAAACAAAATTGACATTGAAGCATGCTCAGCAGCAGTCAATGCGCACAACCCCACACCCACACACACCCACACACAAACACAGAAATAGCCCTGATCCATAACCCCCCACTCGTGCTTGCAAAATTATGCAGGACACCCTGTGCTCATGCTTGGAGAGTTGGTGATGTCACCACTCTCGGCGGCAGCGTGGACGCAGCCCAATTTTGCAAGCGCGAGCTGTTGAAACATATTTGTATTTACATTGTATATCGTTTAATAAACGGGGGGGTTCATGTGATTTTGATTACGTCAGGGCAGGGGGGGCCCGAGAAATTAAATGGATGAAAAGGGGGGCTCGGCATAAAAAGTTTGCTCACCCCTGCGGAGTCTATCTGACCTTGCATAGCGAGGCCCGCCCTGTCCTGCATGGAGCAAGTCAGGTGAGTACTGCTCCATGCCACTCTCGCTTCCCCCTTGTCCTCCCTGCTCTGATTCCCCCCCCCTGCTCCGATCCCCCCCGTTCCAAAATCTTCCCCCTGCTCTGGTCCCCCCTGTTTTGATTCCCCCCCCCCTGCTCCGGTCCCCCCCTTCCCGTTCAGATTCCCCCCCCTGCTCCGGGTCCCCCCCTTCCCGTTCCGATTCTCCCCCCTGCTCCGGTTCCCCCCCCCCCCCCTTCTCCGATTCCCCCATTGTTGCGAGTGTCTGAGTTTGTGTCTGAGTGTGTGTCTGTGTGTGTGTGAGAGATCAGGGGGGGAGGAATGAATGTGAGGAGGACAGATTCAGGGAGTGGGTTTGAGTCAGAGGGGGATAATTGATGGAGGGGGGAGAGTGAGGAGACAGGAGGTGTAATAGAGGAAGTGAGGAAGAGAGGGGGTGAGGGGAGAGAGTGAATGAAGAAGAGAGGGGGTAAGAAAGAGATGGGGCTACACCTTGGGACTATCTGCATTAGAGTGGCACCAGACAAGGTGTGTGTGGTGTGGTGTGTGTGGTGTGTGTGTCTGAGTGAGAGAGAGAGTCTGAGTGAGAGAGAGAGTGAGTGAGAGAGAGAGTCTGAGTGAGAGAGAGAGTCTGAGTGAGAGAGAGAGAGAGAGTGAGTGAGAGTCTGAGTGAGAGAGAGAGTCTGAGTGAGAGAGAGAGTCTGAGTGAGAGAGAGAGTCTGAGTGAGTGAGTCTGAGTGAGAGAGAGAGAGTCTGAGTGAGAGAGAGAGAGTCTGAGTGAGAGAGAGAGAGAGAGAGAGAGAGTCTGAGTGAGAGAGAGTCTGAGTGAGAGAGAGAGAGTCTGAGTGAGAGAGAGAGAGTCTGAGTGAGAGAGAGAGAGAGTCTGAGTGAGAGAGAGAGAGAGTCTGAGTGAGAGAGAGAGTCTGAGTGAGAGAGAGAGAGTCTGAGTGAGAGAGAGAGAGTCTGAGTGAGAGAGAGAGAGTCTGAGTGAGAGAGAGTCTGAGTGAGAGAGAGAGAGAGTCTGAGTGAGAGAGAGAGAGTGAGTGAGAGAGAGTCTGAGTGAGAGAGAGAGAGTCTGAGTGAGAGAGAGAGAGGTCTGAGTGAGAGAGAGAGAGTCTGAGTGAGAGAGAGAGAGAGTCTGAGTGAGAGAGAGAGAGTCTGAGTGAGAGAGAGAGAGTCTGAGTGAGAGAGAGAGAGAGAGAGAGTCTGTGAGAGAGAGAGTCTGAGTGAGAGGGAGAGTCTGAGAGGGAGAGTCTGAGAGGGAGAGTGAGAGTTGAGAGAGGGAGAGTCTGAGAGAGGGAGAGTCTGAGAGAGGGAGAGTCTGAGAGAGGGAGAGTCTGAGGGGGAGAGTCTGAGGGGGAGAGGGAGAGTCTGAGAGGGAGAGTCTGAGAGGGAGAGGGAGAGTCTGAGAGGGAGAGTCTGAGAGAGGGAGGGTGTGTGTTTGTGTCTGTGTCTGTGAATGAATACAGACACCAACCCACAGTCAGTCTGTCACCCACCCAAGTGTCAGTCACACACGAGTCAGTCAGTCAAAGTGTCAGTCACCCACCCCGTCACCCACACACCCCCACAACCACTCTCTCTCTCTGTCTAGTTAACATTATGCCCCCCCCTGAAAACATTTCTGCGGACGCCCATGCGCCCAGATAGGTAATACCGGTATACACATACAAGCCCAGATAGGTAATACCGGTATACACATACAAGCCCAGATAGGTAATACCGGTATACACATACAAGCCCAGATAGGTAATACCGGTATACACATACAAGCCCAGAGAGGTAATACCGGTATACACATACACACCCAGAGAGGTAATACCGGTATACACATACACGGCCAGAGAGGTAATACCGGTATATACATACAAGCCCAGAGAGGTAATACCGGTATACACATACACGCCCAGAGAGGTAATACCGGTATTCACATACACGCCCAGAGAGGTGATACCGGTATACACATACACGCCCAGAGAGGTAATACCAGTATACACATACACGCCAGAGAGGTAATACCGGTATACACATATGTAACGGCTTTTCCGCCCCCCAATCTCACATTGGCCCGGGTGGTCTACTTAATCCCCCATTACGTGTTCATGTCTGGTGTGCACCTGCAGGCAACAGGGCTCCTGAGTCTCCCGCTTGATGGTATTAGGAGAAGTCTCCCAGACAGGCAGCTGAGGTAGTGGGTGCGAGTTCAACTTACATCATGTGCAGCGCCTCCACCTCATCAGGATCTGTGCTTCCGCAGGGAGATGGTCCTGGTGAGGAACTCCTTCTTGGTGTTGACTGCCACTGTTGAGTAATTTCACACTCACACAGTGGGGGTTTCGTTAACAAGGTCATCTTTATTGTAGATCGGGATGTAGCAGACTGCCCCCTGCAGCTGCCGACTCTAGCCGCACATCTCTTAGTGCTGTCCCTTTGCCAGGTATGCCTTCCCGTATTGAAGTGGATTCCCCTCTTCTCCTAGGGAGATCACCTCTGTGCCAGGTCCCTCGACACAGAGCGGCTTAGACAGGCTGATTGGTCAACCTGGACCGCTAGTTACTGCACTAGGGTCACAAAGTGTTCCTACAATCCCTTATGCAGGAAAATACAACTTCCCAACAACTTCCCCACAGTTGCTGGAACACACACACTAACTGACTGTGTTGTGCCTTATATACTTTAGGAGGCAGGCGCATCCCTGATGTCACTATCCAGGGACTCAGAGCATACAGCCACTCCCCTCCATACATAGGGCACCTCACCATGGTGTGAGGGAAAACCTCCATAACTACTGCTGGCATACCTGTACTTAACAGGACTTGCTGCCAACAGAGAGGAAAGTAGTATACCATTATTATGCATGGCTATATACTCCCCCTGGTGAATCCCCACCGTCCCGGCTGGGGCCTAAATTTGGTGTACCTTGCTCCAGGAAACACTGTAAAAGAAAACACAAATTAAGCGTCAAACATTATCACCATCACATAATAATGTCAGAACATCACGCTCACTGACCAGCAGGGGAGTGCTAAAGAAAAGGACAGGACCACTCTTTGACGGGACCTAATAATAGTGTCGAGGGTCTGGTTTCTTCACCTCCTGTCCCGCTGCATCGGTGACTGTCACGCTATACTCTCGGGGCAGGCCTCGCTCATTACAATATACCACTTTGTGCATATAAATGCTGCGCCCAATTTCCAAACCCTCATCAGTTGGGAACCCTCTGCTCAGCTTGAACTCCCTTAATGGCCCCTCCCTTATTGACAATGTAATATTCTATGTCATTACGAAGCCACCTCTCTCTGTTGTCCTCTATCTCCCTCATCAGAGGTTCGGGGACATATGGGTACTCAAGCCCATGAGACCGCTTATATTTGGCTGTAATGGCCCGTTCAGCTCGGCAGGCCCGGTTAACTTAGTTTGCCCAGCCTTTCCCGGCAACACCCATGATAGGGGCTCATCAGACTCCACCGGGTCATCTAACCCTTCAGATCCCTTTGGGGTAATAAAACCCCCTTTAATTTGGTTCCACCTTACTCGCAGCTCTTTGAGGTATGCCTCATCACTGAAATCCTCGGGCGCCCACCAATGGTCAACTACCCCATCCCTTTCTAAAAGGAACCGGGTGCGGTCTATCCAGGCGACATAACCCTCATATAGTGGTGCCCACCATCTAGTTTCCTGTACCTCCTCCGAGTTGGATTCTAGTGGCTCTTCCTCTTCAGGCCCGCGCGATGATACCCCTGAAGTACCCTCAGATTGCGTAACCTTTCCCCGACGCTGTGACCAGTGTCCACCCTTGATACCCAACACATTATTACAATCACCGGGTACCCGACCCTTGTCGGGAAATCCTCCCTCCACCCTCCGATCCATCATCCGAAGTTCCCCAGTCCAGGCTTCCAGTCCGTTCTTCGGTAGGACCCCGGGAATCCCCTGACATCCCTAGACTAGAGGTAGACCCGAATGAACAGGTGACAGGGACAGGGGATTGAACTATGCCTTGGGCTAACTTTGGGAATGGATGGGGTTGGGGGACGGGGGCCAGACGGTAGGTATCGGCAGGGTTACGGCCTGCTCTTCAGCAATACCTGACTCGCTTCCCGCCACCAAAGGCCGTTCTTTCCTCCGGCAGCTGGGCTTCTCGCTCTCCGGCTCGAGCGCCCACTCCGTCTGTCAGTAGGGGATCGACTTCCACTGCTCGACCGCATAGGCGCGATCACCTCCCACTCGATGCCGCTCTGGGACATCCGGAATCTCCTCCGTGCACGCACGTGCTTCGACGCCATCTTGGGTTGGGTCCCCAATCGAGACCTCTTCCTCCACGAGGACATCCGGCAACGCCTGTCTGCTTCGCGGTCCAGCCTGGCCCTGATCCGCTCTTCTTTCACCTCCACCCCCTGGTTCTGCTGCGAGCACTGAGCTAGCCTACTGCTCCGCAGCGTCGGGGTGGATCGACCTCCTTCCGACCTGCTAGTCACCACGGCCGTGGGACTCCGGCGATTGGGTTGTAGCGGCACTGGGGACACTCGACTCCGTGTCTCCACACCACGAGGGATAGCGTCCCGCCACGGGATACCACTGGCATGGTACTCCGTCAATAAGTCCTGTTTATCTGCCAGCCTGGCACACTCCTCGTCCGAGGACTCTAACTTACAGTTCGGGCGGGGTATTCCAGTAAGGGACCGTCGATGGGCTCCTTTCCGGTCACCTCTCCGATGGCTGGTTTTCTCTGATTTGAGAACCCGGCCTGATTCCTGCTCCGCGGGACCTGCACTCTCACGCCACAGTGCACCCGGAAGCTCCGCCGCCGACATCGGGGTAGAATCTTTCACTCCCACGGCTTGTACTGGCACACACGTCGTCATGGGCCACATGTACTGCAGTCCGCAATGAGGACATCGAGCCTCGCTGCCCACAGCTCCGCCCGGCAGTCTGCACTGCAGGCAGAGACAGACCACTGTCTCCACACCCTCTACGCGGATGATCTGGAAGCCTCCTGGAACCGAATAGGGATGGGTAGAGATCAAGGGACTCTGTTCCACTTTCTCATAATGTTCAGCCATGGTCACCAACGGAGGCACTTGTCTCAGAGGTCTGTATTGATCAATGGCTCTTCGCAACTGAAGGGCAGGGGATGGTTGAGCAATTCCTCCCCCTACTTCCTCCATCGGCATCCGGTGGAAAGGCAGACCACTCCCCCTGGTTGAAACTAGGGGGATGTCTCGCAGATTTGTAGGCTGACCCAGCACAGGGGCGGAGTGAGTCATAGTCCATGAGGGCGCGGCTCCAGCTTTCGCGCCAAACTCCCCAACAGGGTGGGGTTTCCTCGTTGCCGCCAATCCTGGCCAACAATTAGCAAACTGCAAAGTTGCAAGACTTTCTGCAGCTGGCACACGTGGTGTCCCCGGGAACGCGGGAACCGCCATTTTGGTGAGTACTGTCCTTCTTTATATTTGAGGTAGCGTCTGGCTGTTTGATTATTGGTGTATAACAAAGTCCATTTCGTTCCTCCCATCTCGCAAGGCTGTCGTCCTCACTAGTCTCGAGGGTACTTTCCCGAGAACATAGACAGGACAAGCACGGCGCAGCCACGGCTTTCACGCCATTCCATAACAAGCTCACAAGAGTCTCTCCTGTAGCTTGTTCCTCTTCCTCAGTCCAGCATCCTGGACCTTCTGCGCTTTGCAGATCCTCCATTCTGACGGTTGCTTCTCGATCACTGTATACCGGATTATTGTACATGGAGCTCCGCTCTGCGGGGCAGCTACCACATCAGTACAATAAACATGCCTTGTGCACCACCTTGTGTACCTAACGTAGATCTGACTCGTGTTTGCACTACCTCAGGCTAGGCTCACTCTTTCGTGTCTACTGTAGCTCCTTCCTCCCAGTCTGTGCTCCCTTCGGTAAGTGATCTGAAATGGGCTAGAGTACTCTATTTCTTCCATGCAGTACTTGGGCGTCTACCTCTCTTGGTCAGCCTAGTGCAGACCCTCTCCAGGAGTCCTGACCTAGTTAACAGGCTATCCCTTCAGGCATCCTACCCCTAGCGCTACCTCAAGGTGACTCGGACAGCTATAGCCCCTCTCCAGACCCACTAACTCCTCTCAGGTTCCCAGGTTATCCCTGCGGTTCCATCCCAACACAGCACAAAGTGGCAGCATACACTTTCCCTGTTTCCTAGTGTGCCTAGCTAAAGCCTGTCCTGTTGACAGATATCTCTCAGCAGCGCCTCCAATTGTAACGGCTTTCCCCCCCCCCAATCTCACATTGGCCCGGGTGGTCTACTTAATCCCCCATTACGTGTTCATGTCTGGTGGTGCACCTGCAGGCAACAGGGCTCCTGAGTCTCCCGCTTGATAGTATTAGGGGATGTCTCCCAGACAGGCAGCTGAGGTAGTGGGTGTGAGTTCAACTTACATCATGTGCAGCGCCTCCACCTCATCAGGATCTGTGCTTCCGCAGGGAGATGGTCCTGGTGAGGAACTCCTTCTTGGTGGTGACTGCCACTGTTGAGTAATTTCACACTCACACAGTGGGGGTTTCGTTAACAAGGTCATCTTTATTGTAGATCAGGATGTAGCAGACTGCCCCCTGCAGCTGCCGACTCTAGCCGCACATCTCTTAGTGCTGTCCCTTTGCCAGGTATGCCCTCCCGTATTGAAGTGGGATTCCCTCTTCTCCTAGGGAGATCACCTCTGTGCCAGGTCCCTGAACACAGAGCGGCTTAGATAGGCTGATTGGTCAACCTGGACCGCTAGTTACTGCACTAGGGTCACAAAGTGTTCCTACAATCCCTTATGCAGGAAAATACAACTTCCCAACAACTTCCCACAGTTGCTGGAACACACACACTAACTGACTGTGTTGTGCCTTATATACTTCAGGAGGCAGGAGCATCCCTGATGTCACTATCCAGGGACTCAGAGCATATAGCCACTCCCCTCCATACATAGGGCACCTCACCATGGTGTGAGGGAAAACCTCCATAACTACTGCTGGCATACCTGTACTTACCAGGACTTGCTGCCAACAGAGAGAAAAGTAGTATACCCTTATTATGCATGGCTATACATACAAGCCCAGAGAGGTAATACCGGTATACACATACATGCCCAGAGAGGTAATACCGGTATACACATACACGCCCAGAGAGGTAATACCGGTATTCACATACACGCCCAGAGAGGTGATACCGGTATACACATACACGCCCAGAGAGGTAATACCAGTATACACATACACGCCCAGAGAGGTAATACCGGTATACACATATGTAACGGCTTTTCCGCCCCCCAATCTCACATTGGCCCGGGTGGTCTACTTAATCCCCCATTACGTGTTCATGTCTGGTGGTGCACCTGCAGGCAACAGGGCTCCTGAGTCTCCCGCTTGATGGTATTAGGAGATGTCTCCCAGACAGGCAGCTGAGGTAGTGGGTGCGAGTTCAACTTACATCATGTGCAGCGCCTCCACCTCATCAGGATCTGTGCTTCCGCAGGGAGATGGTCCTGGTGAGGAACTCCTTCTTGGTGGTGACTGCCACTGTTGAGTAATTTCACACTCACACAGTGGGGGTTTCGTTAACAAGGTCATCTTTATTGTAGATCAGGATGTAGCAGACTGCCCCCTGCAGCTGCCGACTCTAGCCGCACATCTCTTAGTGCTGTCCCTTTGCCAGGTATGCCCTCCCGTATTGAAGTGGGATTCCCTCTTCTCCTAGGGAGATCACCTCTGTGCCAGGTCCCTGAACACAGAGCGGCTTAGATAGGCTGATTGGTCAACCTGGACCGCTAGTTACTGCACTAGGGTCACAAAGTGTTCCTACAATCCCTTATGCAGGAAAATACAACTTCCCAACAACTTCCCACAGTTGCTGGAACACACACACTAACTGACTGTGTTGTGCCTTATATACTTCAGGAGGCAGGAGCATCCCTGATGTCACTATCCAGGGACTCAGAGCATATAGCCACTCCCCTCCATACATAGGGCACCTCACCATGGTGTGAGGGAAAACCTCCATAACTACTGCTGGCATACCTGTACTTACCAGGACTTGCTGCCAACAGAGAGAAAAGTAGTATACCCTTATTATGCATGGCTATACATACAAGCCCAGAGAGGTAATACCGGTATACACATACATGCCCAGAGAGGTAATACCGGTATACACATACACGCCCAGAGAGGTAATACCGGTATTCACATACACGCCCAGAGAGGTGATACCGGTATACACATACACGCCCAGAGAGGTAATACCAGTATACACATACACGCCCAGAGAGGTAATACCGGTATACACATATGTAACGGCTTTTCCGCCCCCCAATCTCACATTGGCCCGGGTGGTCTACTTAATCCCCCATTACGTGTTCATGTCTGGTGGTGCACCTGCAGGCAACAGGGCTCCTGAGTCTCCCGCTTGATGGTATTAGGAGATGTCTCCCAGACAGGCAGCTGAGGTAGTGGGTGCGAGTTCAACTTACATCATGTGCAGCGCCTCCACCTCATCAGGATCTGTGCTTCCGCAGGGAGATGGTCCTGGTGAGGAACTCCTTCTTGGTGGTGACTGCCACTGTTGAGTAATTTCACACTCACACAGTGGGGGTTTCGTTAACAAGGTCATCTTTATTGTAGATCAGGATGTAGCAGACTGCCCCCTGCAGCTGCCGACTCTAGCCGCACATCTCTTAGTGCTGTCCCTTTGCCAGGTATGCCCTCCCGTATTGAAGTGGGATTCCCTCTTCTCCTAGGGAGATCACCTCTGTGCCAGGTCCCTGAACACAGAGCGGCTTAGATAGGCTGATTGGTCAACCTGGACCGCTAGTTACTGCACTAGGGTCACAAAGTGTTCCTACAATCCCTTATGCAGGAAAATACAACTTCCCAACAACTTCCCACAGTTGCTGGAACACACACACTAACTGACTGTGTTGTGCCTTATATACTTCAGGAGGCAGGAGCATCCCTGATGTCACTATCCAGGGACTCAGAGCATACAGCCACTCCCCTCCATACATAGGGCACCTCACCATGGTGTGAGGGAAAACCTCCATAACTACTGCTGGCATACCTGTACTTACCAGGACTTGCTGCCAACAGAGAGAAAAGTAGTATACCATTATTATGCATGGCTATACATACAAGCCCAGAGAGGTAATACCGGTATACACATACATGCCCAGAGAGGTAATACCGGTATACACATACACGCCCAGAGAGGTAATACCGGTATACACATACACGCCCAGAGAGGTAATACCAGTATACACATACACGCCCAGAGAGGTAATACCAGTATACACATACACGCCCAGAGAGGTAATACCGGTATACAAATACACGCCCAGAGAGGTAATACCGGTATACACATACACGACCAGAGAGGTAATACCGGTATACACATACACGCCCAGAGAGGTAATACCGGTATACACATACACGCCCAGAGAGGTAATACCGGTATACACCTACACGCCCAGAGAGGTAATACCGGTATACACCTATACGTCCAGAGAGGTAATACCGGTATACACATGCACGCCCAGAGAGGTAATACCGGTATATACATACATGCCCAGAGAGGTAATAATATACACATACATGCCCAGAGAGGTAATAATATACACATACATGCCCAGAGAGGTAATAATATACACATACACGCCCAGAGAGGTAATAATATACACATACATGCCCAGAGAGGTAATAATATACACATACATGCCCAGAGAGGTAATAATATGCACATACATGCCCAGAGAGGTAATAATATACACATACACGCCCAGAGAGGTAATAATATACACATACATGCCCAGTATTACCTTTTAATTATTTACTAGACAGAGTGTCCAAATACAGGAGAGTCCGGTTCAATACTGGACACCTGGCCACCCTATGTGCTGCGTACTGTGCAGGTTACTGTAATTGTGCCGCACTTTCATGCCCATTGGGAGAAAAGCGACATACTGTATGAAATAAAATTATTAAACTTACCTCATCCCTTCCTGTACCAAAGAGGTCAGGTAATAAAGATGAAGGCCCCGGCTTGTTAAACAGTGCTAAGACACCTTATGCCCCATTCACCTAAGATTTAACACTGTATAGCAAATTTGGGCTGCATAGTTTGCAATCTCACAGTTGGGGCTCATTTGCATACCACTACCCAGAATCCTTGACTGCAGCTCATCCACTGTCTGATGGGACAATAGCGCGGTTCCGGGACATGTACACCAACTGATTGGAAGTCGCATGGGCATTCTATTGTAACACAAATTGACCATTGGTAAAATACGATGAGTTATCTAGTTACATATTAGATGAGGTTGAGAAAAGACATGCGTTCAACCCATATTAAATTTAGACGACAGATACTTTATCCTATATCTATACTTGCTTATTGATCCAGAGGAAGGCAAATACAACCCCCAGTGACATATCATCCAATGATATCTCATAAGAGGAAAAATACATTCCTTCCTGACTCCAAGAATTGGCAATCGGATGAGTCCCTGGATCAACATCCTTCCCATGTATACTTATTTGTTACATCCCTGTATACCTTTCCCATCTAAAAAGATGCCAACTTTTTTTTTTTTTTTTAATCTATTGTATCTGCCATCACAGTCTCCATGGGTAATTTATTTATTATTTATTTATTTATTTATTTATTTATTTATTTATAAAATATTTTACCAGGAAGTAATACATTGAGAGTTACCTCTCGTTTTCAAGTATGTCCTGGGCACAGAGTAAAACAAATAATACATGGTTACAAATACAGTTACATAAATGAACAGGGTATACATTATATACAAGACATTGCATGCACAGTTAAAGAAAATATATATTATGGGCGTATGAAACAGTTACAGACCAGATTAAAATGTGAGACAGCCTTAGATTTGAAAGAACTTAAACTGGTGGTGGATGTAAGAGGTTGTTCCAGTTTTGGGGTGCACGGTAGGAGAAGGAGGAATGTCCGGATACTTTGTTGAGCCTTGGGACCATGAACAGTCTTTTGGAGTCTGATCTCAGGTGATAAGTGCTGCATGTGGTAGGGGTGAGGAGCTTGTTCAGATAGACGGGTAGCTTGCCCATGAAGAATTTAAAGGCAAGACAGGAAAGGTGAACTTTGCGCCTAGACTCGAGTGATGACCAATCTAGTTCTTTGAGCATATCGCAGTGATGTGTGTTGTAGTTGCATTGGAGAACAAAACGACAAATTGAATTGTAGAGGGTGTCAAGTTTGCTAAGGTGGGTTTGAGGTGCCGAGCCGTATACTACTGCTGCGGCCAAGTTTATTCGAGCATTTGCCCGTTCTTGGCCGCAGCAGTAGCCTGGTGCGCGCCCGAGGGTGACGGGCGCGCGCCGAAGCAGCGGAAGAGCGCCCTCCGATAGGGGCGCTCTCCCTACCGCTGCTGGGTCCGCCGGGTCCCCCGGAACCCCCTGCCGCCGTCCCCCACATCGCGGTAAACCAGGGCTCCCTCGGGGAGCCCTGGACGCGCGTGCAGGGGGCGCAGGCTCCCGAAGACGCGTGACCGCGCGTCTATGACGCGCGGCACGCCGAGGGGCGGCCACTAGCAAGCCGGGAAATCTCCCGGCTTGCGGATCTGGCCGCACTGCAATTAAGTGTGTCGGCAGTGTATGTCTCCATAGTCAATAATTGGCATTAGCATCTGCTGTGCGATACGCTTTCTGACCAGGAGACTTAGGGAGGATTTGTTCCTGTAAAGTGCCCCTAGTTTGGCATAGGTCTTGGTTGTCAGGATATCAATGTGCATCCCGAATGTGAAGTGGGAGTCAAACCATAAGCCCAGGTATTTAAAACTAGTGACAGGGGTTAGGGTGGTGTTAGTGTTGGTTCTAATCAGGAGCTCAGTCACTGGAAGCTTTAAAAATTTAGTCTTGGTCCCGAATACCATTGTTACAGTCTTGTCAGTGTTTAAAAACAGTTTGTTTTGGGAAATCCAGTTTTCGAGTCTCAAAAAGTCAGACTGAAGTATGTGTTGAAGGTCAGAGAGGCTTTGGCTGTGTGCATATAGGATTGTGTCATCTGCATACATGTGTATTGAGGCTTCCTTACAAGCTGTGGGAAAATTATTAATGAACACTGAGAAGAGTAGGGGCCCCAGAACAGAGCCTTGCGGGACACTACAGGTGATATCCAGGGGGTTGGAGTTAGAGCCTGAGATGGACACATGTTGGGATCTTCCTGATAGGTAGGACTGAAACCAGTTTAAAGCAAGCTTCCCACACTGTAACTGCCCTTCCTGTAAAGAACCCTTTCCTATGTTTCTGGTGAAATCTCCTTTCCTCCAACTTTAAGGGACGACCTGAGTCCTTTGTACTGTCCTTGGGATGAATAGTTATTTTGAAAGCTCCTTGTATTGTTCCCGTATATATTTGTCTAGAGTTCCATCAGGGTATTATATTGGGCCTGAATAGTGTTACCTGTAATACCTCTGGAGCCTAAGAACTTCTTTAGTTACTAACCAACATGTTCGTACACTGGGAGATAACGTTTTTTTTTATATAATGTTGAGCAGTGATGTGCATAGAATTTTGCAAGCACGAGAAGTACTTCCCTTTGAGAGTTTACAGTGATATGTTGGTGTCCAGATGATTTAAACAGCTCTAAGCCATAAGGCACCGTATTGCCCATTCAAATGGATGAACCATAAGGTGCCTCATGCATTGACACCTCTTAGTAAACATGGTAAAAAGGAACTTGCTCAATGGGATTCAAACTGGATTCCTCTGTTTCAGAGTCAGTGCCACTAAACTACATCTGGTTCAACGCCTTAACCCAGGGGTTCTCAACTCCATCCTCAAGACACCCCAGCAGGTCAGGTTTTGGCACAGGTGGCTTACTCATTGAGCCATCTGTGCTGAAGCAGGCTCTTCGACTGACCCACTGATTGAGCCACCTGTGCTGAAGCAGGGATATCATTAAAACATGACCTGCTGGGGAGTGGGGGGGGGGGGAAGGCTTGAGGACGGGAGTTGAGAATCAATGCCTTAAACACTTCTCTTCTACGGGGTCACTGTTGTGTGGCGGAGGAGAAAAACCATCTACTTGTTTAATGCCATCAGAAGCCCGATAACCCCGCAGAGCGAAACAAACGTGCGGGAATCAAGCAGCATTTTAAAGGAAAGCCATATTAAAACTGCTGGGGGAAAAAAGAGAGATAACCCTCCCCATGACAAACAGTTTCTGTAAACAGGATGAAATCAGTTAAAAAATATTGCCTGATCTGCAAAGCTTTGCTTTCCCCCCACCCCCCCCCCACCCTTTTGTTCTTGCCTTATTTTTTTTTATCTATAAGATAATGAAACAGGATGCTTGAAACCGCATTTCTATTGATGTTCGCGTATACAACTGCTGTTTTTTTCAGAACGGCCCCAGATCAAAGGAAATGGTTTTAATTCCGATAAAATTCCGGTCATTTGTGAACACGGGAGGGGAGGAGGGGGGGATCGTTGGTAAAGAACTTTTGTTTTGGAAGAGGGAGAGGAGGGGTGTAAGGAGGGGGGGGGGGTTAGATTGAAATGTAATTTGTCCGTATTACCCAACGCTGGAGCTAATAACATTATAACAGAGGCATGAGAAGGCCCACATTTCACACGATAGCCCGCCAGCGCTGAACATCAAAACAAGTCGACACAAATCTCGCCTGTTCATTACGACAGCGCGTTACAATCGGTAGATTCGGGAGCACACAATAATATATTTCTCCGGCAGACATTTCAACGTTTTAAAACCCAGGTGGGCGCCGTTGGCGGGGAGAAACAGACGGGCCTTTTCATGCTCTTCCACTTATTGGGTAATTCCGCCAAATGTTGGTTACGGTGGCATGCAAATCGGGAAGCGCTCGGCCATGTAATAACTACTCTACTCTCTGATTGCATGGGCACTTAACCCTTTTGCTGGCAGGGAGGCTTGTAAAGTTGGAAGCCACTTTTTTGGAAGACATGTCCACCATTTTGAACAAGCTCGATGACACTTGGTAACGGATCAAAGTTACAGCGCTACCACTGTTGAGTTGTCCTGCTTGCTGGATTTTCCTGTGGGCGAGAGGACATGTGTTTTCCTCTGCGTACTCGGAGTCTCGCAGAGTACAGCAGGCTATATAAAGCACGTTGACACAGTCAATCTCACGATAAGGAACAAGAAAGGAGGTGGACAGCTTTGGATATCCTCTTGACAGCTGATAAGGACCAGGGCATGGGACCTCCATGGGTTTCAGAGAGAGGTTGTCCTTGGGAATGTACTGAAGGACCTCCATGGGTGAAAGGATTAACTGCAGGAGAGCATATATAGGGGGGCTCCATGGGGTAGAACCCCGGGTTAAAGCAGCAATCCCCCGCCCCCTCCATAGAAGCGTGGGGGAAATGGGTACCAGGTACTTAGACTTTAATTGTTAGCTCTTCAGTATATATAGCCGTTTCTGCGCTCGGGTACCCCCTCGCGCCCCCTTTCTCATACATAAAAGCGCTCCACACTCACAACTTGCACACTCCACATTCCTCCTTCTCACAGAGCCCACTCATCATTTGTCTCTATCCTACGCGCACATGCACCCACTTCTTTAACACTCCATACAGTAAAACACCACTAATCTTCTCACTCGCACCACACATACAGACCACTCACTCACCCACACTCCCCTAACCTTCCCACTCGCTCCACACATACAGAACACTCACTCACCCACACTCACCTAACCTTCCCACTCGCTGCACACATACAGACCACTAACTCGTTCCCACTCGCACCACACATACAGACCACTCACTCACCCACACTCCCCTAACCTTCCCACTCGCTCCACACGTACAGAGCACTCACTCCCCCCCACACCCCACTAACCTTCCCACTCGCTCCACACATACAGAACACTCACTCACCCACACTCACCTAACCTTCCCACTCGCTGCACACATACAGAACACTCACTCACCCACACTCACCTAATCTTCCCATTTGCTCCACACATAGAGCACTCTCCCCCCACTCACACACACCACTAACCTTCCCACTCGCACCACAAATACAGACCACTAACTCGTTCCCACTCGCTCCACACATACAGACCACTAAATCGTTCCCACTCGCTCCACACATACAGAGCACTCACTCACCCACACTCCCCTAACCTTCCCACTCACTCCACACGTACAGAGCACTCACTCCCCCCCACACCTCACTAACCTTCCCACTCGCTCCACACATACAGAACACTCACTCACCCACATTCACCTACTCTTCCCATTTGTTCCACCTATAGAGCACTCTCCCCCCACTCACACACACCACTAACCTTCCCACTCGCTCCAAACATACAGACCACTAACTCCCCCCCACTCACCTAACCTTCCCACTCGCTCCACACATACAGAACACTCACTCACCCACATTCACCTAATCTTCCCACTTGCACCACACATCCAGAGCACTCACTTCCCCCACTCACCCACACCCCACTAACCTTCCCACTCGCACCACACATACAGACCACTAACCCCCCCAGTCACCCACACTCACCTAACCTTCCCACTCGCTGCACACAAACAGAGCACTCAATTCCCCCCACTCACCCACACCCCATTAAGCTTCCCACTCGCTCCAAACGTACAGAGCACTCACTCCCCCCCACTCACCCACACTCCCTTAACCTTCCCACTCGGTCCACACATCCGAAGGACTACCTCCCCACACCCCCACTCACCCACTTTTTTTTAACCCTGTACTGAAGGATAATGCTTTTCTTTCAGTTCTGATTTGGGAAAGTTGATCGGTTTATTGCAACTGAATATCCTACGAGGAAGTCTTAATACTTCATCCCGTTAAATATCGTTGGTGGCCAGGCGGCTTCTCCAAAAATACTGGACACAATGGTGAAAGGTGCAATGCGCTCGAGATACACACACACACACACACACACACACACACACCTCACCGCTCCATGTTGTTTCCTCCTCTCCTTGGCTCCATCTCGAGGCATCTGACATCTCCTTATGATTGGCTGCATTACCCAGCAACAGCTAATCAGGATAGAGGAAGTTGCCCTGCCCCCTAGAAGCCGCCCTGCTCTCTCCCTGCTTGGGGAAATTCCGCGGCCCCCCCAAGCCGGTCAGGTCACTATACCCAGAGAGGTAATACCGGTATACACATGCACGCCCAGAGAGGTAATACCGGTATACACATACACGCCCAGAGAGGTAATACCGGTATACACCTACACGCCCAGAGAGGTAATACCGGTATACACATACACGCCCAGAGAGGTAATACCGGTATACACATACACGCCCAGAGAGGTAATAATATACACGCCCAGAGAGGTAATACTGGTATACACATACACGCCCAGAGAGGTAATACCGGTATACACATACACGCCCAGAGAGGTAATACCGGTATACACATACACGCCCAGAGAGGTGATACCGGTATACACATACACGCCCAGAGAGGTGATACCGGTATACACATACACGCCCAGAGAGGTAATACCGGTATACACATACACGCCCAGAGAGGTAATACCGGTATACACATACACGCCCAGAGAGGTAATACCGGTATACACATACACGCCCAGAGAGGTGATACCGGTATACACATACACGCCCAGAGAGGTGATACCGGTATACACACACACGCCCAGAGAGGTGATACCGGTATACACATACACGCCCAGAGAGGTAATACCGGTATACACACACACACCCAGAGAGGTAATACCAGTATACACATACACGCCCAGAGAGGTAATACCGGTATACACATACACGCCCAGAGAGGTAATACCGGTATACACATACACGCCCAGAGAGGTAATACCGGTATACACATACTGCTGCGGCACAGTTTATTCGAGCATTTGCCCGTTCTGTGCCACAGCAGTAGCCTGGCGCGCGCCCGAGTGTGACGGGCGCGCGCCGAAGCAGCGGAAGAGCGCCCTCCGATCGGGGCGCTCTCCCTACCGCTGCCGGGTCCGCCGGGTCCCCCGGAACCCCCTGCCGCTGTCCCGCGATCGCGGGACACCAGGGCTCCCTCGGGGAGCCCCTGGACACGCGTGCAGGGGGCGCACGCTCCCGATGACGCGTGACCGCGCGTCTATGACGCGCGGCACGCCGAGGGGCGGCCACTAGCAAGCCGGGAGATTTCCCGGCTTGCGGTACCGACCACACTTCAATAAAGTGTGTCGGTAGTGTACACACTCAGAGAGGTAATACCGGTATACACATACACGCCCACAGAGGTAATACCGGTATACACATACACGCCCAGAGAGGTAATACCGGTATACACATACACACCCAGAGAGGTAATACCGGTATACACATACACGTCCAGAGAGGTAATACCGGTATACACAAACACGCCCACAGAGGTAATACCGGTATACACATACACGCCCAGAGAGGTAATACCGGTATACACATACACACCCAGAGAGGTAATACCGGTATACACACACACACGCAGAGAGAGGTAATACCGGTATACACATACACGTCCAGAGAGGTAATACCGGTATACACATACACACCCAGAGAGGTAATACCGGTATACACATACACCCCCAGAGAGGTAATACCGGTATACACATACACGCCCAGAGAGGTAATACCGGTATACACATACACGCCCAGAAAGGTAATACCGGTATACACATACACGCCCAGAGAGGTAATACCGGTATACACATACACACCCAGAGAGGTAATACCGGTATACACATTCACGCCCAGAGAGGTAATACCGGTATACACATACACGCCCAGAGAGGTAATACCGGTATACACATACACGCCCAGAGAGGTAATACCTGTATACACATACACGCCCAGAGAGGTAATACCGGTATACACCTACTGTACACACCCAGAGAGGTAATACCTGTATACACATACACGCCCAGAGAGGTAATACCGGTATACACATACACGCCCAGAGAGGTAATACCGGTATACACACACACGCCCAGAGAGGTAATACCGGTATACACACACAAGCCCAGAGAGGTGATACCGGTATACACATACACGCCCAGAGAGGTAATACCGGTACACATACACGCCCAGAGAGGTAATACCGGTATACACATACACGCCCAGAGAGGTAATACCGGTATACACATACACGCCCAGAGAGGTAATACCGGTATACACATACACGCCCAGAGAGGTAATACCGGTATACACATACACGCCCAGAGAGGTAATACTGGTATACACATACACGCCCAGAGAGGTAATACCGGTATACACACACAAGCCCAGAGAGGTGATACCGGTATACACATACACGCCCAGAGAGGTAATACCGGTATACACATACACGCCCAGAGAGGTAATACCGGTATACACATACACACCCAGAGAGCATACACGCCCACAGAGGTAATACCGGTATACACATACACGCCCAGAGAGGTAATACCGGTATACACATACACGCCCAGAGAGGTAATACCGGTACACATACACGCCCAGAGAGGTAATACCGGTATACACATACACGCCCAGAGAGGTAATACCGGTATACACATACACGCCCAGAGAGGTAATACCGGTATACACACGCCCAGAGAGGTAATACCGGTATACACATACACTACCGACACACTTTATTGAAGTGTGGTCGGTACCGCAAGCCGGGAAATCTCCCGGCTTGCTAGTGGCCGCCCCTCGGCGTGCCGCGCGTCATAGACGCGCGGTCACGCGTCATCGGGAGCGTGCGCCCCCTGCACGCGTGTCCAGGGGCTCCCCGAGGGAGCCCTGGTGTCCCGCGATCGCGGGACAGCGGCAGGGGGTTCCGGGGGACCCGGCGGACCCGGCAGCGGTAGGGAGAGCGCCCCGATCGGAGGGCGCTCTTCCGCTGCTTCGGCGCGCGCCCGTCACACTCGGGCGCGCGCCAGGCTACTGCTGCGGCACAGAACGGGCAAATGCTCGAATAAACTGTGCCGCAGCAGTACACGCCCAGAGAGGTAATACCGGTATACACATACACGCCCAGAGAGGTAATACCGGTATACACATACACGACCAGAGAGGTCAAAGACTGAGTCACTGATTGAGCCCAATGTGCTGAAGATGGGACTGATTGAGCCAGCTGTGCTGAAGCTACGCCCTTACCCTAAAACCCTTTCCCTAAACCATTACTCTAAAAACCCCACCCTACGCCCTTACCCTAAAAGCCCCGTACCCTAAGGGGCCTATTCACTAAACTTCGATAAGTGCATTAATGCATTATAAATACGCTTTTAGTGTGATATTGCATGCGTAGCTATTCACAAAGCTCCGATAACAGGGTAATATCGCGCTCTGGCTATAACAAGCCGTGCAGTAGCTGAAAAAATGCCATAATTCGCATTTTATGCCAGCAACTGCTATTCACTAAACTCCGATATGCAGATCGTACTATAAAAAGTCGCATTCTTTTCTCGCCAGCTAAAGGGCGGGGAGATCAGAATTGTGATTTGCATATCAAGAAGTTTATTTTTACTGCATAGGATTGATACCAGTGGTCTCCAGGAGTGCTGGAGGCCCCCAGGGGTTTCCGGGGTCTCCGGAGCTGACCCGCATATTTATTTCAGCTATGGAGACCTCTGGATTCAATCCTATGCAGTAAAAATAAAATTACAGCCAGTTTCATTACCTTAGTGGCTAGCAGCTAAAGGGTTAAATAGCAGGCAATTCTTTGTTGTTAGTACAGGGGGTGGATGAACTTTGTAGATGCCCCAGGGTGGGAGTTTGGGCATTGCAGGAGGGTTACCTTAGAAAATGAAGGAGTTAACTCAACGCGCTGCGATCCTGCAAGGCCTAAACACCATCCTGGGGCAACTACCATCTTCAAAGAAGAAGGAAGCAGGCACACGGTCTTCTGAAGATGCAATTTAATGTGCTACCAAAGGGTCCAACGTTTCGGCAAAAATTGCCTTTATCAAGGATAAAGGCAATAAAGGCCTTGATAACGTTGGACCCTTTGGTGGCACATTAAATTGCATCTTCAGAAGACCGTGACTTGTGTGGAGACTGGAATCTCTCATCCCCATTCACGAAAACATAACAGTTCAATACAGTAACAATCAATACAACCCCCCGCCCCTCTCCAAACCCAATACACACTGTAATGGGCAAAATTACTATTATCCGGATCTGGATAATAGCGCAATTGCCCATTAAAAATACAACATTAGCCAGCCAGCATAAAGTAAATTAAAGTTCTACTTAACCCTGCCAGGATGAAGGCCGTCCTCATCACCATCCTCCGCGTCCATGTCCTCCGTGAGCAGCAACATTACAATTAAAAAAAACAAAACTACTGTCCACTAACCCCTTAATCACCTTAGTGGTTAGCAACCACTGTAGTAATTGAGGGGTTAATCCCCCTCCCCCGCTACCCACCCGGGAGGTCTATCTACCCTCCCCGGGGCAGCTATCCCCAGCCCCTCTACCATTAATTGGCACAGTGGTAAACCATGCCGATAATATGGACATGGATTGCCACAATGGCAATGAATGGGCAAGCTAAAAAAAACAGCCACAAAATAGAACACATCACATTGAAATAAAAACAAGAATTTCACAATAAAGCCATTGATTGTGACTGTGGTAAACCATGCCCAGAACATGGGCATGGATTGCCACAATGACAATGGATGGCAACCTAAGAAACAAAAATACAATACATTACAATGAAATAAAAACAAACATTTGACTAAAAATGCATTGCTTGTCACTGTGATTATCTATACCCATAAAGGGGCATAGATGTATATACAGTATGTATGTATATATGTCTTTATTTATATAGCGCCATTAATGTACACAGCGCTTCACAGCAGTAATACACGTGACACTCATATAAATGACTAATAATACAAATAAAAAATAAAAGGGGAGAAGTGATTCAGATATAAAAGTAACATTTAGGAAAACGAGTCCCTGCTCCGAAGAGCTTACAATCTAATTGGTAGTGTCCTGGAACCAGATTCCATATTCTCTGTCTCCCTTTGCAGCTCATGGGATTCATTTCTCCCTAGTTCAGCTGCCTGTTATTTTCCCTGTCCCAGCAGCTAGCTGCATGTGAAAAGGCAACATTATTGTTACATGTTGTTTACACAGCCTGTGTTGGTTGCCTGCATCTCCTATTCTCCTAGCTGAGAGTGGGCTATTCCTACCCCCCTGTCCTTGCTGACAGTTAGTATAGTCTCACTTCCCTTCTAGTGTGACCCTTTGCTCCTCACTTCCTTTTCACCCTGGACTCTGAGTGAGTACCTGCCTGCTATTTACCCCAGCAAGGCATTTCTGTTTTACACTGCTTTATCCTTGATACACTGCACTTCAGACAGAGAAGCACTCTCTACCTACACTACATCTGCAAGTCCCTTTCTTCCTGTGATTTTTCCTCAATAAAAATAAGAAAGACAAAAGGACTTGTTTGTGCTTTGGAAGAGGGAAGGCATGAGTTAAGCTTACTGGAACTATTCATACATCATTCGTGACCCTGGTTCCAGGAAAGGTAGGTAGGAAGAACGTATAGAGACAGTAGGAGGGCGTTCTGGTAAGTGCGTCTGCTGGGGCCAAGCTTTATGTATCAAGTGTATAGTATTAGTTACGGAGCTACTCATATGCTTCCTTAAGCACGTGTGTTTAAAGGTGGATAGAGATGGTGCTAGTCGGATATTGAGGGGATGGGCATTCCAGAGGTGTGGGGCAGTCAGTGAAAAATGTTTTAGGCGGGTGAGGGCTTTAGGTACAAAGGGGGTAAAGAGAAGACATCCTTGACCGGAACACAGGAGTCGGGATGGTGCATAGCGAGAAATTAGGGCTTAGATGTAAGGAGGGGCAGAAGAGTGTAAAGCTTTAAAAGTGAGGAGGAGAATTGAGTGCGAGATGCAGGATTTGATAGGAAGCCAGGAGAGGGATTCCAGGAGGGGAGACGCAGAGACAGATTTAGGAAAGAGTAGAGTGGTTCTGGCAGCAGCGTTTAGCATAGATAGTACGGGAGACAGGTGAGAGGCAGGAAGGCAATCGAGACGGGAGAGAATGAGGGCCTGTGTCAGAGTTTTAGCAGTGAGCAACAGAGGAAAGAACGTATCTTTGTAATATTGCGGAGGAAAAAGCAGCAGGTTTTAGATAAGTTTTGAATATGAGAGGAGAAAGTGAGAGACGAGTCGAGTGTGACCCCTAGGCAGCGTGCTTGGGCTACTGGGTGAATGATAGTACATCGAACAGTAATGTGGAAGGAGGTAGTGGGGACAAGTCTGGGATGCAATATGAGGAGCTCTGTTTTTGACATGTTAAGTTTAAGTTGGCAGTGGGCCATCCAGGATGATATCGCAGAGAGAGATTCAGAAACTTTGGTCTGTACAGCAGGTTTAAGGTTAGGGGTTGAAAAATTAATTTATGTGTCGTCAGCATAGAGGTGATATTTGAACCCAAGAGATGTTATTAGGTCACCTAGAGAGAGTGTGTACAGAGAAAATTGGAGAGGACACAGGACAGAGCCATGGGGTACCCCCACAGAGAGATCGATAGAGGAGGAGGTGTTGGCAAAAAAAAAGAGACACTGAAAGTACGATGGGAAAGGTAAGAGGAGATCCAGGATAGAACTTTGTTATGAATACCAAGAGTATGTAGAATGTGAAGGAGAAGAGGGTAGTGCATTGTATCAAATGATGCAGAGAGGTCAAGTAATATGAGCAGAGTGTAATGACCTCTGTCTTTAGCAGCATGGAGATCATTAGTTATTTTAGTGAGGGCTGTTTCAGTGTAGTGAGCAGTGCGGAAGCAAGATTGTAGAGTGTCTAGGAGAGAATTAGTGGTGAGAAAATGGAGCAAGCGAGAGAATACAAGACGTTCAAAGAGTTTAGAGGCAAAAGGTTGACAGGTCGATAATTAGAAAGACAGGTAGTGTCAAGCTTGCTGTTTTTGAGTAATGGTATGACTGTTGCATGTTTGAAGGAGGAGGAAAAAGTACCAGAGTAGAGGGAGGAGTTAAAAATCTGTGTGAGCGTAGGGATTATAGTAGGAGCAAGAGGTTTAGGAGATGAGAGGGAATGGGGTCAAGAGGGCAAGTGGTAGAGGGAGAAAAGGAGATCAGAAGTGACACATCCTCCTCTGTGACAGCAGAAAAAGAGTCAAGAACGACAGGAGGAGAGGTAGGAAGAGGTGTAGGATGGGAGGCGGAAACAGGGGGGATGTTCTGACGTTTGTATTCCACCTTTTTCCTTGAAATAGTCAGCAAAGTCCTGAGGTGAGATGGAGTAGGAAGAAGAGGCAGCTGAGGTTGGTCTGAATAGGGAGTCAAAGACAGAGAAGAGTTGGCGTGGGTTAGACTTGTGCGTGTTGATTAGTGAAGAAAAGTTGGTGTGTTTAGCCTGAGAGAGGGCAGAGCTGAAACAGGATAGCATACATTTTTAGTGAAGGAAGTCTGCGAGAGTGTGAGATTTCCTCCAGAGGCGTTCAGAGGAACAAGTGCAGGAACGCAGTATGCGCATGTGGGAATTTAGCCAGGGTCTGGGGTTAGAAGGGAGAGAACAGCAGAAAGAGAGGAGGGCATGTAGATTAAGAGCGGAGGATAGGGCAGAGTTGTAGTTCCTGACCAGGTTGTCAGGGTCTGGAGCAGGGCTGAGAGAGGAGAGGGAGGAGCGTAAAGTGGAATCAAAGGCTGGTAGGTGAATAGAGTACAGGTCTCTACAGAGACAAGGGGTAGATGGAGAAGGGGAGAAGCGAGAGAGAGAAAATGAGATGAGATGATGGTCAGAGAGAAGAAAGGAGGAAATCAGATAGAGAAAAGTTTTTAGTGAAAACTAGGTCTAGGTAGTAGCCGTCCTTGTGGGTGCTGGCTGCAGTCCACTGTTGAAGGCCAAAAGAAGAGGTTAGAGAAAGAAAGCGGGAGGCCCAAGGAAGAGAGGGGTCATCAATGTGGCAGTTGACGTCCCCAAGGAGAAGAACAGGGGAGTCTGAGGAGAGAAAGAAGGAGAGCCAGGATTCAAAGTGAGAGAGAAAGACAGAAGGGGGGTGAGTGGAGGTAGGTGGGCGATAGATGACCGCCACATGGACAGAGAGAGGAGAGAAAATCTGGACAGTGTGAGCCTCAAAGGAGGGGAAAGCAAGAGACTGAGGAATAGGAAGGGTTTGGTAGTGGCAGAGAGAGGAGAGGAGGAGCCCCAAGCCTCCACCCCTGCCATCAGGGCGCGGAGTGTGGGAGAGAGAAAGGCCACCATAAGAGAGGGCAGCTTCCAGATCAGAGTCAGACTGAGTGAGCCAAGTCTCAGTTATAGCAAATAGGAGCAGAGAGTGAGAGAGGAAGAAGTCATGCACAGAGAGGAACTTGTTAGAAAGGGAGCGAGCATTCCAAAGTGCACAGGAGAAAGGGAGAGAGGAGAGAGGGTGGCGGGATGGGTATGAGGTTAGAGGGGTTGACACTAGAATGACTAGAAGTTGTATGTGGGAGGCGAGGCTCAGAGCAAGTAGAAATAAGGCAGGGACCAGGATTGGGAGATACATCCCCAGAAGCAAGGAGGAGAAGCATGGAAAGAAAGAGAATGTGTGAGGCTGATTTGTAGGGGTGTGTTTTGGTGCAGGGTGTATAGCTGTGAGGTGTCAGAGGACGCAGGTAAGAAAGGAGTTCATGTGAACTGAGAAGTGGTGAAAGAAGTAGAGATGGAGATATATGAATAGAGTTGGAGACATAATGAGGCTGGTAGAAAGAAGTGCGTACTTTGAGAAGAAGTGAGGTCACAGCAAATATAAATAGTAAAGGCAGCATGGCAGCAATATTTTAGTGCCGAGATGTGCAGTCTGGGATAGATAATATCCCCCTTTCCAGCGGAGTTCAAAATCAGGAATCAGGGCCAGTAGGTGTTGTGTTGTCCACTTGTTCACTCCTTTTGAACTCCCTTTTAAACTCCACACTGCATGCTACTTAAAAAAAAGTGCTTCTTTAAATATGGCTGCTTTAAATGTATGCTGCTTGCCCCTGCATAGATAAACAAATTGGCAGTCTATGGGCAACCTAAAAAAAATAACAGATTTAAATAACATACAATCAATGTGTTTCTTACCTTTGCTGTCTTCACCCCGTCCTACTCTGGCACCATCTCTTGCCCCACGACACAATGCTCCTCAACAGCCGATGCGAAGAAGTCTGTGATCATATGTTGATTGAAGAGACGTCTCTGGTAAGTTCTTTCCTTCTTTCTTTTCCTCTGTCTTCTCTGCTGTATAATCCAAAAGGGGCTGGAGATGTTGTCCCATTGTCTTCTTGGCTTCTAATGAGATGGGAAAGACCATATATAAGGCCTGTTACGTAACATTTGAGTGTCAAATGGTACACCCCCCATCCGATTGGCTGGTGTACCATGTGACAGGTTCCTTTTTTTTAAGGATCAAAAAGGGAGGGAAGCCAGCCAATCAGCAGTATATGCTTCCCTTCCTTTAAGATGACGTCACTTCAGCAAAAAACAAAATGGCAGCCATCACATGATCACCAACCAATAAAAAAATTGTGGTAATACTGGACATGTATGTCTCCGGTATTACCTCTCTGGACATGTATGTGTATACCGGTATTACCTCTCTGGATATGTACAGTATGTGTCCGGTACCTCTCTTGATATAGTGACCTGACCGCTTGGGGTGGCCGCGGGATTTCCCCGAGTAGGGAGAGAGCAGGGCTGCTGGGCAGCTTCCTCCATCCTGATTTGTTGCTGCTGGGTAATGCAGCCAATCTGGAGGAGGTGAACGAAGGAGAAACAGGTGCGCAAATTACATCAGGACATGTAAAAGAGCGTAAAAAACACAAAATAGTGCAATATGTGTGTTTTTTACTCTCTTTTACATGTCCTGATGTGGTTTGCGCACCTGTTTCTCCTTCGTTTGCAGATTGAATTTGGTTTGAATTCTACGTCAGGAGCTGCACTCATTAAGAATAGTATATCATCTGTGTTACCTTTGATCTGTTGTGATATTATTTGCGCTTGATTTTTCTTTTCACATTAATCTGGAGGAGTTGTCAGGAGCCTGGGGGTGTTGCCAAGGAGAGGAGGAAACAGCATGGAGCAGTGAGAGGTCTGTGTTTGTGTGTGTGTGTCTCGAGCACGTCACACCATTCACCATTGTGTCCTGCAATTTTGGAGAAGCCACCTGAACACCCTACCTGCACATACAGACAAGACAGGGAAACGTAGCAAGCAATGGCCGCTTTCCAAAGCAGCCCATCATCATTAATATATTCCGTGTTTAATCCATGAAAGGAAAAAAAAATGCAAAACATTTTTTGATTCCCCACCTCAGCTTGAGTTTAAGCTTTCCTGAAAGCGCTTTGCATAAAGTATGCTACAGAAGACGACTTGTAGAGCCTATTTAAAAGTATAAATACAGACCGGCGGGGGGTGAGGACATTTCTCCAGCGCTACAGACAGTGGGTATAGAAGGGACCAGACAGATGGGTTGTGTGAATTCAGGACAAAAGGGGAACCCATGTCCCCAAACAGTGACTGAAACGGGTCAAAGTGACATCATTAGCTATTGATTCTCCGATATCATTGTTTTTGGCTATCCAAATCCTTGAACAGTTTATAAATAATAATTTTCTTGTGTATCGCCGACAGTGGATGTAGCGCTGTGCATAGAATGCTGCCAGCGTGGGCCCTTGCCCCAGGAAAGCTTACAATCTAATGGGGGCCCTGGGAGGTAAAGGGACTTGGGTCGCAAAGGAGAGCCAGCGCCGGGATTCAACAGCAGCTTCTCCCACTTCAAAGGCAAGCGGGCGGCATTACCGCTGACTTGCTCCTGGACGAAGTGGTCAACGTGGCCTTGTCCCTCTCCGTCGTCAGAAGTGTCCACCACGCTTGGCTTCGTCATTACTGTGTAAACAAGGAGCAGAGCTCGGGGGGCTGGCAAACAGTCTGATCAACTAAAACATTAGATAAAGATTGTAACCGCCTCCCCCTAAAAAAAACAAAAAAAAGAAGCTTTTTGTGGCAATGTGAAAAGTTTTAACATAATATTTACATGCACTTTCTCTTCCAAATGTGTCTTCTTAGGAGAGACTGACTTAGAGAGTAAGCTCTTCGGGGCAGGGATTCCTTGTCCTAATGTTACTTTTATGCGTATAGCGCTTATTACCATTATGTGCTATATTATTATCTCCCGTGTATCACTGCTGTGGAGCGCTGTGTACATGGACAGCGCCGTACAAACACTGATATCCATACAGTAACTGCAGAACGGGTTCTGTTTGCTTCTTAAAGTCTCACCTCCCACACAATAACATTGAGGTGTCTTTTAAACATGGGGTACATGTGCGGGCCTATGATCCTTTCTGCCGCACTGCACACCGTGCAACCCAGGGGTGCGCAAACTTTCCCCCCTGCGCCCCCCTGTCTGCACACCCCCCTGCTCGCGCCCCTTGCTTACCAGTAAGGCCTCGGGCATGGTCAGTGCTTATGCGCTGACCCGTGCTGAGGCGCGCTGCTCGGCACTGAGCCCCTGCAGCCGCAATGAGAGCGGCTTTAGCAGGGGCTCGCGCACGCGTCCGCACGCTTGCGGAAGCGTGTGTCTGACGGAGGTTTCAAATTTGGCCCTCGCCGGAGCGCAGGGCCGGTCACGTGAGCGGTTCGCCCAATGAGGGCAAACCAGCTCCGTGACGTCACTGGCCCGCCCCCGACACGCCCACGGACGGCGCGCTGTGTAAGGCCAGGAAAGCACCGCTTTCCCTGAGCCTCAGCACGCCTCCGCACGGAGAAAATCACTATGTTCCAGGCCTAAGTGAGGTTGCAGAGGCCTTACACTATCCCCGGCATTTAATTTAAATGCCTTGGGGAAGAGCGTGGGGCCTCTGCAACCGCCGCGCCCCCCCGTTTGCGCACCCCTGCTGTAACCCTTTCTCTGCCATAACTCCTCCACCCACACTCCAAAAGACATAATAATTAAACCAAGATCCTAGGAGTTGAATAATTGAAGGGACAGTCCTACTTCACAAATAAAAAAAATACGCCTACGCAATTGGCTTCCTTGTAAGGCTAATTAAATCATTTGCACCCTCGAGCACTCAAGGGTTAAAATTATTTGATGAACCTTACAAGGGGAATATCTTGTTTGTGTGAAGACATTTTCATTTTCTATACTATTAAAGGAGCAATTCATGCACTTAAATTTTTTTATTATTATGTAGCACATGTACCCCCACCCTCTGTGAGATATGTATCTACGGTGTACCGGATGGTACCACCATTAGGAATGTCCAGGTATAGGTGTCTGGTCCCAGAACACCTGTGAAAAGGAGACCGCCGTGTCCTGTCTGTGTCCCTCACGCACGCTGGTACTACAGGGGGCCGCATCCCTATACTATGGGCCGGCCCCTGCAGGAACCACAAGCTGAGATGAGTCGGGGCCTACGGGGATAATTCTGGCCTAGTGCAGGGGCCATCGATCCCTGCACATACCTCCTACCCCTATCTGCCCCAGCACCAACTGACTGTCTACCCTCGCCAAATGTATCTATCTCCTGGCAGGAGATCTCTGCAGCCCTATTGGCCATCTGCCCCCACATCCATAGGGGGTGCCGGTATCTCGGCAAAGTTTAAAACTCCCGCGTCATGTGGGCCAATAGGAAGTCGCACGATGATGTCACGGCTTCCTATTGGCCAGCAGAGTGCGGGAGCTTTGAAACTCCGCCATTACATGAGCCCTGCTAGTCAAGCGGAGCGGCTACCGGCGCCCCCTATGGCGGTAAGTATCTCCGGAAGCAGGGGGGCCCCGGAGCTGAAATTAAGGGGGTTCAACTCCGGAGACCCCTTGCTTCAATCTTACTTAACAAAAAAAAAATTTGCCTGCCTGGATTGCCGCTTTAAAGTATAAACTGACTGGCTAACAGTGGCAGTAAGAGTCATTATTATTTCTCAAGGGGAAGAGATTTTGCCAGTGGACGAGGAATGTACGCCCTCGTAAAATAAAGGGGGTCACACTGCAGTCGTCTGAACCCACTAAAGCAGGCTTGCACAACATACGGCCCGCCTGGCCTCTCTGCAGCCCGCGATGAATCCGGCCGGGCGACAAATTAATTAATTAAATAAAATTTAAAAAAGTTTTAAAAAATGGCGCTGATTCCCTGCGGTACCGGCGCGCATGCGCAGGGCCCGCTCCCCCCCCCCCTCGCAACGTGGGATGGAGGGGAATCCTCTGCAGCCGCTCCCCCCCCCCTGCTCCCAACGTGGGATGGAGGGGAATACTCTGCAGCCGCTCCCCCCCCCCTGCTCCCAACGTGGGGCGGAGGGGGAAGTAATAATTAATAAGTAATTCAGCTCCTCCTGCGGCCTGCTTCTCACCGCTTCCCTCCGCGGCCAGCTTCCCGCGTCCCCCACAAGCTCACCTCCCGTGCCCTCATCCCCCCAGCCCGCGCCCCCAAGCCCACCTCCCGTCCCAGGCAGCTGCCGCAGGGATATCGGGGGCAGGAGGGGAAAGCGTCCGGCAGCAACCTGCACCCACCCGGTCAAGGTAAATCACTGTCACCCAGTCACTGTCTCCCACCCAGTCACTGTTAGTCACTGTCTCCCACCCACCCAGACACTGTCTCCCACCCACCCTGTCACTGTTAGTCACTGTCTCCCACCCACCCAGACAGTGTCTCCCACCCACCCTGTCACTGTCTCCCACCCAGTCACTGTTAGTCACTGTCTCCCACCCACCCAGTCACTGTCTCCCACCCACCTAGTCACTGTCACCCACCCACCCAGTCACAGCCAGTCACTGTCACCCAGTCACTGTCACCCACCCAGTCACAGCCAGTCACTGTCACCCAGTCACTGTCACCCACCCAGTCACTGTCACCCTGTCACCCAGTCACTGTCTCCTACCCAGTCACTGTCTCCAACCCACCTAGTCACTGTCACCCACCCACCCAGTCACTGTAAGTCACTGTCTCCCACCCAGTCACTGTTTCCCACCCAGTCATTGTCACCCACCCACCCAGTCACTGTCACCCACCCAGTCACTGTCACCCACCCAGTCACTGTCACCCACCCACCCAGTCACTGTCTCCCACCAAGTCACTGTCACCCACCCACCCAGTCACTGTCACCCTGTCACCCAGTCACTGTCTCCCACCCAGTCACTGTCTCCCACCCAGTCACTGTCTCCCACCCAGTCACTGTGTCCCACCCAGTCACTGTCTCCCACCCACCCAGTCACTGTCACCCACCCAGTCACTGTCACCCACCCACCCAGTCACTGTCACCCACCATCACTGTCAACCCAGTCACTGTCAAGTCACTGTCACCCACCCACCCAGTCACTGTCACCCACCCAACCAGTCACTGTCACCCAGTCACTGTCACCCTGTTACCCAGTCACTGTCTCCCATCCAGTCACTGTCTCCCACCCACCCAGTCACTGTCACCCACTCAGTCACTGTCACCCACCCACCCAGTCACTGTCTCCCACCCACCCAGTCACTGTCTCCCACCCACCCAGTCACTGTCTCCCACCCACCCAGTCACTGTCACCCACCCAGTCACTTTCACCCTGTCACCGTCACTGTCACCCAGTCACTTTCTCCCACCCAGTCACTGTTAGTCACTGTCTCCCACCCACCCAGTCACTGTCTCCCACCCACCCAGTCACTGTCTCCCACCCACCCAGTCACTGTCTCCCACCCACCCAGTCACTGTCTCCCACCCACCCAGTCACTGTCTCCCACCCAGTCACTGTCTCCCACCCAGTCACTGTCTCCCACCCAGTCACTGTCTCCCACCCACCCACCGTCATTCACCCAAGGGGGGAGAGTGATGTGAGGTGCAAGGGGGGAGAGTGATGTGTGGTGCAAAGGGGGAGAGTGATGTGTGGTGCAAGGGGGGCGAGTGATGTGAGGTGCAAAGGGGGAGAGTGATGTGTGGTGCAAGGGGGGAGAGTGATGTGAGGTGCAAGGGGGGCGAGTGATGTGAGGTGCAAGGGGGGAGAGTGATGTGAGGTGCAGAGGGGAGAGTGATGTGAAGTGCAGGGGGGGAGAGTGATGTGAAGTGCAGGGGGGGAGAGTGATGTGAGGTGCAAGGGGGAGAGTGATGTGAGCTGCAAGGGGGAGAGTGATGTGAGCTGCAAGTGGGGAGAGTGATGTGAGCTGCAAGTGGGGAGAGTGATGTGAGCTGCAAGTGGGGAGAGTGATGTGAGCTGCAAGGGGGAGAGTGATGTGAGCTGCAAGGGGGAGAGTGATGTGAGCTGCAAGGGGGAGAGTGATGTGAGCTGCAATGGGGAAGAGGGATGTGAGCTGCAAGGGGGGAGAGGGATGTGAGCTGCAAGGAGGGAAAGGGATGTGAGCTGCAAGGGGGAGAGGGATGTGTGTGGTGTGCAGGGGGGTATTGTGTGTTTGATGTGGAGGGGGGGTATTATGTGTGTGGGTGAGGGGGAGAGATGGGGGTATGAGAGATAGATGGGGAGTATCGCAAAGGTTGATAGTGTTGGGTTCTGGGGGAGATATGAGGATGATGATGAAGGGTGCTGGGGGCCCTTCACACTTTACGAGTTGTGCATGCCTGCACTAAAGCATCTGGTTACCAGGGGAACTTCAAAAGGTTACAGAATTATTTAAATACTACAGTATTACTTGTACCATTCGTTTTTTTAGGTGTCTATCTATAAGGCCTAGAACAATCAAATCAAGTCAAATAAGCTTTATTGGCATGACGAAAGAACATTTCGGTATTGCTAAAGCATGAATAATAGGGGGGAGGATTACTTTATGTATCAACATAAGGTTTGGATCCTCTCGGACACTCCAGAGGTATGTATGTATGTATGTATTTATTTGTATAGCGCCATAAAATGTACATAGCGCTTCACAGTAGTAATACATGTCATATAAATAACAAATATAAATAACAGATCATGGGAATAAGTGCTTCAGACATACTGTAAAAGTAACATTAAGGAAGGAGTCCCTGCTCCGAGGAGCTTACAATCTAATTGGTAGGTAGGGAGAACGTACAGAGACAGTAGGAGGGAATACTAGTAAGTGCGTCTGCAGGGGGCCAAGCTTTGTGTCATGTGTCCATGATTATCCAGTGCTACTCATATGCTTCTTTAAGCAGATGTGTCTTAAGGTGGGTCTTAAAGGTGGATAGCGAGGGGGCTAGTCGGGTATTGAGGGGAAGGGCATTCCAGAGGTGTGGGGCAGAAAGTGAGAAAGGTTTAAGGCAGGAGAGAGCTTTAGATACAAAGGGGGTAGAAAGAAGACATCCTTGAGAAGAACGCAAGAGTCGTGATGGTGCATAGCGAGAAATTAGGGCTGAGATGTAATGAGGGGCAGAAGAATGTAAAGCTTTAAAAGTGAGCAGTAGAATTGAGTGTGAGATACGCGATTTAATCGGAAGCCAGGAGAGGGATTTCAGCAGGGGAGACGCTGAGACAGATTTAGGAAAGAGTAGAGTGATTCTGGCAGCAGTGTTTAGGATAGATTGTAGGGGAGACAGGTGAGAGGTAAGAAGGCCGGACAGCAGGAGGTTGCAGTAATCGAGACGTGAGAGAATGAGGGCCTGAGTCAGAGTTTTAGCAGTTGAGTAACAGAGGAAAGGGCGTATCTTTGTGATATTGCGGAGGAAAAAGCAACAAGTTTTAGAAACGTTTTGAATATGAGAGGAGAATGAGAGAGAGGAATCAAGTGTGACCCCTAGGCAGCGTGCTTGGGCTACTGGGTGAATGATCGTATTTCCAATAGCAATGTGGAAGGATGTAGTAGGGCCAGGTTTGGGAGGTAGTATAAGGAGCTCTGTTTTTGCCATGTTAAGTTTCAGTCGGCGGATGGCCATCCAGGATGATATTCCAGAGAGGGAAAAGGGAGACCAAAAAGCGCACCAGCACAAACGGAGCAGGAAGAACCCAGGACAAAAAAATGATTAAAAGGGCACTTTAATGTGGCAAAAGACCCATCCAATGCATTTCGAACGTCGCAGCGTTCTTTTGAAAAAGAACGCTGCGACGTTCGAAATGCATTGGATGGGTCTTTTGCCACATTAAAGTGCCCTTTTAATCATTTTTTTGTCCTGGGTTCTTCCTGCTCCGTTTGTGCTGGTGCGCTTTTTGGTCTCCCTTTTCCCTGTATTGCATTGAGTAGCTGCACAGCCTGCCTGCCTGCCCTACCAGGATGTGAGTACTTGTATATTTTTCAGGGCAACCTGCCAATGAGACTGATGGTGAGTGGGTTGCACCACACACCACCTGTCTTCAGGAGGATAGTACCCATTATATGACACAATAGGTACTATATCAATTGTTAGTACCCTGGTACAGTGGTCTGGCTTATTATCATTTTGAGATATACCTGCATTTGAGCGCTTCAGCTATTTTCCATATATGATATTCCAGAGAGGCATTCAGAAACTTTGGTCTGTATAGCAGGTGTAAGGTCAGGGGTTGAAAGGTAAATGTGTGTGTTGTCAGCATAGAGGTGATATTTAAACCCAAAAGATGTGATTAGGTCACCTAGAGAGAGTGTGTAGAGAGAAAAGAGAAGGGGTCCCAGGACAGAGCCCTGGGGTACCCCCACAGAGAGATCAATAGAGGAGGAGGAGGTGTTAGCAAAAGAGACACTGAAGGTACGATGGGAGAGGTAAGAGGAGATCCAGGATAAAGCTTTGTTCCGAATACCAAGAGTATGGAGAATGTGAAGGAGAAGAGGGTGGTCCACGGTGTCGAATGCTGCAGAGAGGTCGAGTAATATGAGCAGAGTGTAATGACCTCTGTCTTTGGCAGCGTGGAGGTCGTCAGTTATTTTAGTGAGGGCTGTTTCAGTAGAGTGAGCAGTGCGGAAGCCAGATTGTAGAGGGTCTAGTACAGAATAGGTGTTGAGAAAGTGTAGCAATCGAGAGAATACAAGACGTTCAAGGAGTTTGGAGGCAAAAGGCAGGAGGGAGACAGGTCGATAGTTAGAAGGACAGTAATGAAAAGTTCAGTCCGCGCTCTGGCTCTTTAAACTTGGAGTGTTGGTCCCTCTCAGTTCTCTTGCTGCTTCTGTGTTTATGAGGTGTCTCCCCCACCTCCAAATGTGGTCTCCACCGGAACCCCGATGGTGATACCAATATCAGCAAAACAAGAAAAAACACAAAAGCGCACCAAGATGAGAGATAGATATTGTATTAGCAACAAATAATAAAATTAGTAACTTACATATAAAATTTCTTTAATAATCCCCGATTCTGGTGTCTATCACAGGAGTAGGGCATCACATAGGAAGTATGAAGGGTAATCTCAGTTCTGAGAGATCAGACCCGCGCGCTGGGGCTGTCTCTGTTCACTCTCCTGTCCTCCACGTGTGGTAGCGTGGTGCAGAGTGTAGCACACATGTGCAGGAACCGAGGCCTTCAATAGGTGTCCTTAGGATGCCTGTCCGTTTTTGATAGCATAGAAACGATCAGAAATAAGCAGGAACGGTACACTTGAGTGTGTGCTGGTGGTGGGTAGTAAAACCGCCAGCCACAACAGTCGCGACTGTACACTCTGCACCACGCTACCACACGTGGAGGACAGGAGAGTGAACAGAGACAGACCCAGCGCGCGGGTCTGATCTCTCAGAACTGAGATTACCCTTCATACTTCCTATGTGATGCCCTACTCCTGTGATAGACACCAGAATCGGGGATTATTAAAGAAATTTTATATGTAAGTTACTAATTTTATTATTTGTTGCTAATACAATATCTATCTCTCATCTTGGTGCGCTTTTGTGTTTTTTCTTGTTTTAGTTAGAAGGACAGGTAGGGTCAAGCATGCTGTTTTTGAGTAATGGTATAACGGTTGCATGCTTGAAGGATGAAGGAAAGGTACCAGAGTAGAGGGAAGAGTTAAAGATCTGTGTGAGCATAGGGATTATAGAAGGAGCAAGAGGTTTTAGGAGATGGGAGGGAATGGGATCAAGAGGGCAAGTGGTAGAGGGAGAAGAGGAGATCAGCAGTGATACATCCTCCTCCGAGATAGCAGAAAAAGAGTCAAGAAAGACAGGAGGAGAGTTGGGAAGCATTGTGGGATGGGAGGAGGCAACAGATGGGATGTTCTGCTGTATGGACTCCACCTTTTTCTTAAAAAAGTCAGCAAAGTCCTGAGGTGAGATGGAGGAAGAAGAGGAGGCAGCTGAGGGTGGTCTGAGTAGAGAGTCAAAGACAGAAAAGAGACGGCGTGGGTTAGACTTGTGTGTGTTGATTAGTGATGAAAAGTAGGTTTGTTTAGCCTGAAAGAGGGCAGAGTTGAAACAGGATAGCATAAATTTGTAGTGAATGAAGTCTGCGAGCGTATGAGATTTCCTCCAGAGGCGTTCAGAGGAACGAGTGGAGGAACGCAGCATGCGTGTGTGGGAGTTTAGCCAGGGTCTGGGGTTAGAAGGGCGAGGACGGCAGAGAGAAAGTGGGGCATGAAGATCAAGAGAGGAAGATAAGGCAGAGTTGTAGTTCCTGACCAGGTTGTCAGGGTCTGAAGCAGAACTGAGAGAGGAGAGGGAGGAGCGTAAAGTGGAATCAAGAGCTGGTAGGTTAATAGAGCGCAGGTTTCTACAAAAACGAGGGCGAGATGGAGATGGATATAGGTATAAGGGGGGCTGCCAGGAACGTTAGGTTCGCTCAGCATTTGGACACCTCTTAAGATTTAGTAACTACATTTTGAATGATGGTTCCTCAGATCAAGGAGCAGGTTTGTGTCTGTTTGGATATAATTGGATACATTATATTTTTTAATTAAATGATTTATTACAAGCAAGTCAGCCACTGGGTGTTGTATGTGGTAGGATGTGTATCTGGGACGTGACATCATATTGGTGACACCATCATGCACATAGCCTGGTGGCAGATAAGGAGAGTCAGATAGCTGTAAAGTTTACACAGAAAGCAGATGAAGAAAGAAAGAGGAAGGGCGGAAAGAATTGGGACATCATAAGGTATTAAAGGAAAGTGCTGGGAGGGAGAGAGATGGGGGAGATAAGGAGGTGGGTGTGAGAGGAAGAGGGAAGGGAGGAGGAGAGAGATGAGTGGGAGAAAGGTAAGGAGGTAGGGGGTGATAACAGAGAGATGAGTGGGGGGGAGGGATAGGGGGGTGAGAGGAAGAAGGGAGGCATGAGGGGAAGGAGAGAGATATGTGGGGGGGAGGGATAGGGGGGTGAGAGGAGGAGGGGAGGGACGAGGTTTGTTTCTGAAAATTCCTGAGCAACGGCTGAGTACTTTCAGCTAGTCTAATATAACTGCAGTGTCTCAAAAGGGGAAATCCTGCAGAGCCAGCCAAATATATAACCTTGGATAACGAATTTAACAATCTAATTGTTTTCCTTAAACTAATCTAACTGTGTTAAAAGCAACTACTTAGATGATTTTGTTTCTTTGGAAATGTTTACAAATTGTGTCTTCAGAATAAGTGAGTATTTTCTTTCCCCTTATCCCTCCCCCTACAAGTGCTCGCTGACATCACACAGTGACATCATACAGAAGGGAGCAGCCAGAGGAAATCACACCCCATCCCAAGACTCCCTTTAATAAATACATTATACTTATAGGTGTCAGATTAAGGTAAACAATGTATCAATCACCCAAATGAGTGCCCTTAAACACTTCACTGGGATTAGTTTACTTTGGCCTAGGATGGATCACCCCTTTAAAATGCCTTCCAAATAAATCCCATCTACGTCACTGAACCATACGCACATACATTAAACAATGGTGTAAGACTCACATTTAGGGAGAGCATGTCTGTGTTATGTTTTGTGTCATTTCGGCACAAACTAAAGACAAAACAAATCATGTTATAGACATAATCCCACTATACCCCTCTTAATAATAATAATAGTAATATTTGTCGTATATAGCGCTGTACATAGCATTTTGCAGGCATGACGAGACCCCGTAGGGCGTACATCTAATTTTGGAACCTGATGCACAGGGTGTTTGAGTAGCCACGGTCACAAGTAGAACTGGCACAGGGCACACCCACTTCAGAGGCAGAGACACCCCCTCTGAGCTTCTTCTTCATTATACTGTAAAGTTAGGGTGACCATATTTGAGTCGGGACAAATTTCGCGCATGCGTGGCCGGCAAGCACCGATAAAAAACTGGGACAGTTGCCCAAAACGCCGAGACCCGGGACAAAGTCCGAAAATCCCGGGACTGTTCCCCGACTAAACCGTAACGTCTGGTCACCCTATGTAAAGTCGAAGAGATGGGATAACATCCATTCCAATAAATGGGACTATAATTTGGGGGGTGACCACGTCACAGCATCACGTGGTCTCTTCGTGACACTTCTGGTTAAACATACTGTCATTATGGTCACTTTAGTTCAAAGTGGGGCTGACCCTTTAAAGTCTTATCCAGTAACCCAATGAACCCTGTCAGTTATCGGAAGAGTTAGTTCCTGTTTGGGATTCCTTCACAAGGTCTCTGCTCATGTGTAGCACAATCCAGTTACATATCAAAGCCACTTACAGAGGCAAATTAATACATCGCAGCCCTTACCTATCAGGTCATAATGCCTCCCGTTTTATTGATCTGCCAAAGATGAAACGGCTAGCTGGCCTTTGTGGGACTTGAACCAGCGACCTTCAGGTCACACAGATGTTACATGCAGGCAGCAGATGGAGCCAAACTGCATATTGGTGCGTCAGGTTAACTTTTTTTTTTTTCGCTTTATAAAGGTCGCCAATTTCAAAGGCAAGGTTTGTATATGTTAAAGATCATCTTGAAATTGGGGATAGTATTCGTTATAAAATGATTTATATGTAGTATAAATACAGCTGAAGGAGTTACTTAGGAGTAACACCACTCGCTCCCTTTGAATTGGGTGAACCCAGTTAGCTCTATTAGTTCTCCTTGTGACCTTGGGCAAGTCACTTTATCTCCCTGTGACCTTGGGTGTGTCACTTTATCTCCCTGTGACCTTGGGCATGTCACTTTATCTCCCTGTGACCTTGGGCGTGTCACTTTATCTCCCTGTGACCTTGGGCGTGTCACTTTATCTCCCTGTGACCTTGGGCGTGTCACTTTATCTCCCTGTGACCTTGGGCATGTCACTTTATCTCCCTGTGACCTTGGGCATGTCACTTTATCTCCCTGTGACCTTGGCGTGTCACTTTATCTCCCTGTGACCTTGGCGTGTCACTTTATCTCCCTGTGACCTTGGGCGTGTCACTTTATCTCCCTGTGACCTTGGGCGTGTCACTTTATCTCCCTGTGACCTTGGGCGTGTCACTTTATCTCCCTGTGACCTTGGGCGTGTCACTTTATCTCCCTGTGACCTTGGACGTGTCACTTTATCTCCCTGTGACCTTGGGCGTGTCACTTTATCTCCCTGTGACCTTGGGCATGTCACTTTATCTCCCTGTGACCTTGGGCATGTCACTTTATCTCCCTGTGACCTTGGCCATGTCACTTTATCTCCTTGTGACCTTGGGCAAGACACTTTATCTCTCGGGCACAAAAATTAAATTGTAATCTTAATGGATTAGGGGTGTATTGTACACTGTCAGTACTATATAAAAATAAATATATATATACCCTGTAGTCGAAGACTGAGCCCCTGATTCAGCCACCTGTGCTGAAGCAGGGATATCCTGAAAACCTGACTTGTTGGTGGTCCTTGAGGACTGGAGTTGGCCACCCCTGGACTATGTTATGCTAATGAGAAATGACAGAGGAGTTAAAAACATTCCCAGGACTACATCTGGACAGATGCCACACGTCTATGCTGAAGTTTTGTCTGGATAATAGAAACACAGCTAGTTTAAAGCTGCAGACCAAGCAATATCCTACATGTGTGTGTGTTTTTTTTTAAAATAAATCAGTTCTGTACTATGAGAAAATACTTTTTTTTTTTAAATCCACTGTGAATGACATTTTTATTTTTTTGTACAAAAAGTTTTATTGTGTTTTCAAACAGTGGTAAATACATACAGATATTACATGAGGGAACGGTGGAACCCAGACTGGTTTTAGATTTACACATATGATTTTAATATAGAGAGAAAAGAAGAGGACATAAAGGAAAGAAACAACAAAAAGGGTGGGGGGGAAGGGGGATACGGAGGAGGGGGAGAGGGGGTACCAACCGTCTTATCCTGTTTGGCTTGACTCCCTGAGCTTCGAGTCTCTGTGTCTCTCTCTCCTCTGCCGTCTAGCTCCCTTCCTTCCAGGCCCGTCCCTAGGTCTCGAACCCCCACCCATATGTCCTATACTGTCCCTATTAGGCTTCTAGCCAAGGGTCCCAGATCTTGTGAAATTTTTCGGTGGAGTGTTTCAGGAAGGTCGTGAGCCTCTCCATCAACATCACTTCGTTAATTCTATTTGTTACCATTGACCTGGATGGGGGCAATGGGTTTTTCCAAGCAGCTATGTGCGATATCAAGAGCTTATTAGGGTGGCTTATTTCCTGTACTGGTTTGGCCAGTAGGTATACCAGTTAATAATCCTCGGGATCATCTTCCAATATTTTTGTATTGCCGGGCAAAACCACCATATGTGGACCATGTCACCTACCTGGCCGCATTTCCTCCAGCATTGGTCAGAGGATTCTGGGAAGATCTGTTTTAGCCTCTTTGGTGTGAGGTACCATTGGTATATTATATGTTTTCTTTTGTGGCCGTACAAATGTAGGTTTTGGCCGCATTATCCCAGATATCTTCCCAGTCTTCTCTGTCAATTTCCAGTCTCAGGTCTCTGGCTCATTTGGTCATATAACCATGGTCTGACATGGACTCCGCTGATTCTATCCCTGCGTAGATCGTCATTATTAGTCCTTTTTGGTATTCTTCTTTTCTGCATAAGCGCTCGAAGTTGGTCAACTCCGGAATTTTGGTGTTCCTAGAGATGGACAGGAGGAAGTGCCTAATTTGCAGGAATTGGAATAGAAGTAGGTCTGGGGCGTTATATTTGGTTCTAAGCTCTTGGAAACTTAAAGGTTTTCCTTTGTGGAGTTTTTCTATCCTCTTAATGTTTTTATTCTTAAACTGGTCGAAGTGGCTTGAGTTCACCCCTGGTGGGAAATTTGGGTTGTCAAAAAGGGGGGTGAGCTGTGAGGCGTTTGACGTGAGTTTAAATTTTGTTTTAGTCCAGATGCTCATAGTGAATTTTACAGGTGTAGCCCCGGTCTCTTTTTGGTCCCAGAGACACCCCTCCTTGTGTGCCGAGCGGTCGCGGGTGCCTCCGGACGCAGCAACGGACCCGCCGGCACGGCGAGGGAGCGCTCCAAGTCCTCGGAGCCTGGGCGGCGCACCCGGCTAGCGGCGGCCGCCATGACAGGTTGCGCGAGCGTGCGCGTTGGTCGCGCATGCGCAGTAAGGTGCGGGGGTTGCAGCGGCCATTACGGAGTTACGCATGCACAGGAGAATTGTGCACGCGGCCCCAATGCTATAGAGGCCTCTGCGGGACTACAACTCCCATGAGGCTTAGGGCCAAGAACCCCAGGTGTCCCCAAGTGGCCAATGAGAGGCCAGGATTCCCTAGAGCAGGGATTGATACATTTCGCGGGCTTGGGGCAGAGGCAGTTGGAGCTGGGAGCAGGAAGGGGAAGGCGGGTGTAGGGAGCAAGTGGCTCCTGCACCAGGTAAGGTATCCCCAGGTCCCAGGCAGGCCCCAATCCCTGTTAGGGTAGTGGGTTGGTACTGAGGGACGGCCCCTAAGGTAGAGACCCTGCCCTTAGGTGTGAGTGTGTGTGCAGTCTTGTCAGTGTCACGGCTGTCAGTGCTGTGAGTGCTGACAAGAAGGCACAGTGTGAGTGCAGTGCGGTTGCTGCAGGTACAGTGTGAGTGCAGTGTGGTTGCTGCAGGTACAGTGTGAGTGCAGTGGATTACTGCAGGTATTAGGGAGAAGCTAGTGAGAGGGGATCTGGGAGGTGAAGGGAGAGGTAGTGTGGGTGCAGGGGGTCAGGGACCCGCCTGCATAGGACAGTTCTACCCCGCAGGCCCTAGGAGTATTCCCTGAAGTCACCGTAGGTTGCTGTGCTGCAGGGACGCCCTATAGTGGTAGCGAGCATCACCCCTTACTCAGTACCAGTTAGGGACAAAGCACAGAGTGGGGCGGTTGCAGTCATCTGGGACCAGACGGCTGGACACCGTGATATCTGGAGGCCACGTGTCGGATCGACAGACCCTTTGCGAAGTTGTTACCGGTCACCGCCGTGACCGGAAGGTATTATTACATCAAGTGCACCAACACCGGTCAACAGGCGCTGATCCCGCCTTAGGCGTAACTCTTTAGGGACACTAGCGAGTGGCTAAAGAACTGAGCCTATACCAATACATTACCATTCACGGACACGGTGTGGAGCACGCGGTAGCGGGACTGAGACGGTACTCAATAGGAGCGTGGCTGAGCCACTACCGATATAAGGACGGTACCAGTTATTAGGTTGTTAGGCATTGCTGCTAAGGTTATGTGTTATGTGAATTGATATGATAAAGTGATAAGGATTATTCATTGCGTTACAGTAAAATTGGTTGCATCACATGTGTGTTGTATGTTTCTTGCCCAGGGGAATCTCACATCACGGGGATCCTGGGTAAGTGGGGGCGCTGCGCTATTAAGTGTTACCCCAGGCTCCCAGCTAGCGGAGGCTCAGATCTCCTGGAGCCACAGGTTGTGTATAGTGACCAGTAGTCTCTTTGGGAGCGTCAGAAAAAGGGCTACACAGGTCCTAGTTCTAATTTTCTATGTCCCGAGTCTTTCTCCCCTTTTCTCCCCTTTTGTCCAAAGCGATATTGGCAGTGGGCAGTTCTCTGAGTAGCTCGATTCGATTGCTACCCAGCAGAACTGGGCTGGGTCGATGTTCCAGACGACTACTTGGCGTAGTTGAGCTGCATGGAAGTATCGAAGTATATCTGGGAGCCCCATGTTGCCCTTCGATCTGGGGGGGCATCAGTACGGTTCTAGCTACCCTTGGGCTTTTCCCCTGCCAGATGAATTGAAAGATTCGGTTCTGTAGGGCTCTTAATTCCCGTCTTGGTACATGGATTGGAAGGGTCTGGAAGTAATATAGCATTCTGGGAAGGATATTCATTTTTATGGAGATTATTCTACCAATCCATGATATCTGATGCTTGCTCCATTTCAGTAGGTCTTTTTTTTTTTTTACCAATCTTTTTCCTTTATTGGAGAGTTATGGCGTGTACACAAAAGACAGTTATATTGACAGTAGAGTCATAGGCACATGACTGCAAACTTCATAAATCAGATCCAATAAACCTTGTTTTCCTCTTTTCCGAGTAAAATCAGTGGGAAAAATAGAAGAGGGGGATGGGAGGAGAAGACAAACAAAGAGGGGGAAGGTGTGGGCTGAGCCAAGTATGAGGGGGGGTGGGGCAGGGGAGGGAATGTGGGGAGCGGAGGGGGGGGGACTCCATTGTCCTCAAACCACGTCCGCCTGGTTGGGGCTCAGTTTAGTGCAAGGATCTGTAGGAGGGGCGGTCCTCCGGATCCGGGCCACGGTTCCCAAAACTTGTAGAATTGGAACATATTCTGCTTGAGCATGGCCGTGAGCTTTTCCATATTCATGATCATATTTATTCTTCTAATGACTGTACTTTTAGATGGTGCTTTAATCTGTTTCCATGCCGCTGCAATTGAGCATCTGGCAGCAGTCAGGATTGAGGATACCAACCGATTTAGTGGTGAGGTAGGTCTTCTATTGATTTTCCCAACACGAGGGTCAAAGGGTCCATGGGGATCTCTAGTCCCACGATTTCACAAAGTAGTTTTTGGACCATGGTCCAGAACCTTTGGATCTCTGGGCATGACCACCAAATGTGGGCCATATCTTCTCTTTGACCACATCCCCTCCAGCACAGATCTGGTGTGCCGGGGAAGATAAGGCTCAGTGCTCGGGGTTAAGTACCACTAAAATAAAATTTTGTAGATATTCTCCTTTATTATGGTACATATTGAAGTCTTTGTACAGTAGCTGATTCCCAGACATCCCTTCACTCATCCAGGTCCACTTGCAGGTTTAAATCTGCGCTCCACTTTTGCATATAAGGCTAAGGCCCCGCTCCCAGAGTCAGCGCGCCCGCACTGCAGACAGGCGGGGCGCTGACATACACAGACCGCGATATGCGGTCTGTAGGGAGCGGGAGGTGGGCGGGAGTGGGAGGCTTGACAGGGGGGGGCATGGTTTGAGCGGAGGGACCCGCTACTCTCCCCCCCTCCCTCCCTCCACGGCTCGGGCTGGAGCTGCTGATTGAAGGTAAGTAAGCAACACACACACGCAGGCACACACACACACACACACACACGCAGGCACTCATACACACACACAGGCACACACATACACAAACACAGACAGGCACACACACACAGACAGGCACACACATACACACACACAGGCAGGCACTCACGCACTCAGGCACACACACACACACAGATACACACAGACACGCACTCAACTGCTTTCACTCCACACTCCTCCCTGCTCCCCGAAGCCTCTCCTCCTCCCGAAGCCTCCCCTCCCCATTGGCTCACAGCCACACCACGTGACGCGTCAACGCTAGGGATCACCATTTTCTTGTGTCCCATAGCGGCTGACGCGCCACAGCGTGTAGTGAGCTGTGCAGCCAGGGGGGACCGGGACCGGCTCCGCAGGATTCCCCTGCTGGTGGGGAACTTGCGTGTGGCCGCCCGCGCCAACGAGCGCAGCGGGACCGAGGCCTAATCGTGGAGCGGGGCGCTCTGTGACAGCTCCATCCCCCCATAAATCTCGGAGATCAATCCCTTCTGGTATCTGCCTTTAATGCAGAAAGCTTCGAATTTGGTCAATGCGGGGAATTTGGAATTTTGGGAGAGTGCTAGCAGGAAATGCCTGATTTGTAGAAGTAGGTCTTTTTTAATGTTGTCAAATAATGTGGGGTAGTTGTTTTGATGGAGTGATTCATAGTTTCTAGAGATGTTGACCCCCAGATATTTAATATGTGTTGGCCTCCATTTAAACTTGATTTTTTTTTTTTGTAGAAGTTGGATATCAGAGTCCAGGAGGGACAGGTTCAAGGCTTCCGACTTGTCTTTGTTGATTTTGTATCCTGACAGCCCACCAAACTCCTCCAGTGACTTCAGCAAATTTGGTACAGTTGGTGGGTTGACTAAAGTTAGGTTGACATCATCCGCAAACAGCGATATCTTATAGTTCTTGCACCAATGTTTATCCCCTGAATATCTGGGTGCATTCTGATCGTTGAGGCCAGAGGCTCAATTGATAGGGCAAAGAGGAGGGGGGATGGGGGCAGCCCTGCCTTGTGCCATTCTTAATATTTATAGTCTCTAGTTTTATTGGTAGTTTAACTAAGGCTCTATGAGAGTGATTGAGGGCTCTGAACCCTTCTAGGTACGGTTCCGAGAAACCAAAGGACTGCACGGTTTTGTCCAGGAAGGTCCACTTTATTCTGTCAAACGCCTTCTCTGTGTCGAGACCCAGTAGGATCACCTTCGTTTTAGTGGCATGGACATGTTCTATGATATTGACTATTTTTCTTGTATTGTCTGAGGCCTGCCGGCCTGAGACAAAGCCCACCTGATCTATGTTAATAAGCCTTGGTTTAACCTATTCGCTAGGATCTTGCTGTATATTTTAATGTCTGCGTTTAATAGGGATATAGGACGGTAACTGCCGCATCGGAGCGGGTCTCGGACTGGTTTATGAATGATTGCTATATTAGCTGTTGCCATGTTCTCAGGGATCAGTTTGCCTTTCAGAAATTAGTTATACATCTCAAGTACAGTACAGTAGGTATGGGGTGAGGGGCGGGAGAATTTCTTTGTAATATCTGTTTGAGAGGCCGTCAGGTCCTGGTGATTTACCTGATTTAAGATCCTTGATCACTTTTACTAATTCGAGTTGTGGGATTTTGCTGTTTAGGATTATTCTTTCTATTTCGGTTATTTGCGGGAGATTTCAGGAGTCTAGGTATTTTGATATGGCCTCAGAGTTTGAAAGGTGGTGGAGCCCTTCTGACCTGTTTAGGTCATATAGGTCAGCGTAGAACCTAGTGAACTCGCAAGCAATTTATGTTTTAGTCTTCATACCTCTGAGTTTATTGGCCAGGATCCTACCTGCCTTGTTTCCTTTATCGTAGTATAGTTGGTTGGACCATTTTAATGCTTTCTCTACTTCCTCTAGTTGTATTTTTTTTTAGCTCTAGTCTGGCCCTAATTAGAGACTTATATACAGTCTTAGATGGGTTGGATTTATGTTTTTGTTCTAATTTTGTAATTTTATCCGCCATTTTTTTGTGAAGTTTCTGTTTGGCTTTTTTCTTGTGGGAGGCCACGGAAATAAACACCCCCCTGATCGTGGCCTTGTGCGCTTCCCACAGCATTGAGGGTGCCTCTACTGAACCTCTGTTTAGATTAGATTGAAGTAGTCATTCAATGATAGCTTAATTGTGTCTACTATTTCTGCGTGGTTCAACAAGGACTCGTTTAACCTCCAGTGATAGAGACTGCTTCTAGTAAACGGGGGTGACAGGGTCATCTCCACCGGGGCGTGGTCTGACCATGTGATTGGTCCAATGTTGGACTGAGAGGTTGCTTTGAGAATATTTTTGGTGACTAGGAGGTAGTCCAATCTGGAGTATGTCTGGTGTGGGTTTGAGTAGAACGTGTAGACCCTTTGGCCCTGGTGATTTGCCCTCCATATGTCGGTCAGGGCATATTCTCCCAGAATTTCTCAATTTTTTGAGGCGGTTTTGCGGATTAACCCTGAGTGTGCTTGTCCCCCTGCGTTTGATCTGTCTAGCTCCGGGGAGACGACCATGTTCATGTCTCCGCCTAGGATAAGGGACGACAGTAAATGAGCGTCCATGGTCTCAAAGACCTTCTTTAGGAATTCCGCTTGGCCTTCGTTTGGTGCATATACATTGATTAACGTCAGTGCTGAGCTCACAAGCGTCCCATAGACTGACAGGTACCTGCCCTCCGGGTCTGAGATCACCTTCTCTGTTTTAAATGGGACGCCCTGTCTTATAAGGATGGCTGCTCCCTTTTTTTTGCTGCTGTAGGGAGAATAATGTGCTACCGGGAAGCTGTTTCTGAATGTATTGGGCGGTTCCTGGACATTAAATGGGGTCTCCTGGATGAACTGAATGTCTCCTTTCGGCCTTTTGAACTCTTGAAGAGCAAGTCTTCTCTTTCTATTACATTGTAGTCCTTTCACATTCAGTGAAACGACCTTGATTGAGGATGAGTTAGCCATTAGTTAAATAGTCAGGAGGATTCTTTGACTTTTCTAGAGCACTCAGGAAAACTTTGGTTTGGGCCTCTGAGCCGGAGCAAGCACAGGAACCAATGGAAGAACCAATGGAATGGTTAATGACCCTGGTTGCTAGTATCGCTGGTACCCTGGGAGGGGGGAGAGGGGAAGTGGGGTGTTTGAGGTCTGTAGGGTTGGGCTGGGGGTTGGTGGGGTTGGGTTGGGAGGGGGAGAAAGAAGAGAAAGACGGGTGTGTAGGACACCCATCCACATCGAGGCCAGACGGTAGGCCGTCTGGCACAGTGGGCTCTTTGCCCATGGGAGACCTCCCCGGTCCTGGGGGGTTGGAGTCCATGAGTGAACGTGAGGATGGGACCCTCACTTTCTGGAGTATATATTAGTTCTATCTTTTTACTTATCCATTTGTTTCCTTTAGAATCTTAGGTTGTGGTTTCACTAGTGTTAACTGGTCCATTAGTTTCAACTGCATATTTATTTGCGGTCAATAGGTTTTTTGAGGTCCTGGCTTTCACCCTTCTTTTGCTCCTGATAAGGCCGTGGCAAGGCTTGTGGTGCCTATTTATCTATCTAGACTATTGTTAAGGGGGGGGGGGAGTGGGGTGGGGGGAGAGCATGGGTTCATTTGCATCACCTTCCGTCCCATTGCATTTCACATTACATTTTACATTGACGTATCATAGCATTCCTAGATATAATTTCATTTAGTAGCCCAACATTGCATTACCATCATTCCCATAGTTCTAGCTTCTAGTGGCAGTCCTAGCTAGGGTCTTGGGGCTTTTTGCCCCTTGTAGGCTATGCTTGCCGTGCGACTCTTTAGAGTGAGCGGCCGAGGGCTTGGGAGGTTTGTGCGGGCGGGGGTGGTGGGTGTGGGTGGGTGATGGGGTGGGAGGAGGTTTTAAGTGGGTGTGGGGGGGAGGAGGATGATGGGGTGGAGGTGGGTGCGGGCAGGGGTGGTGGGTGTGGGAAGGTGATGGGGGAGGGGGGATAAGTGGGTGTGGGGGGGGAGGAGGGGGAGGAGGGGGAGGGTGGGAGCAGCATCAACTTATTTGCCTCACATTTCACATTGCATATGTAACCCTTGTTCCCCCCTCCCCCCCCCCCCCACAGACTCATCTGTGGTGTCTAGGGTGCGTGAGGGCAGATTACATGCATAGTGGTGGTGCATACCTGAGTGGAACAGGAGGGCCTGAGCTTCCCGCGATGTTATTGGGGAGACAGGACCAGGCTTCTGGGGTGGTAGCCTCCATGATCTCTTAGTGGTGCAGCGCCTCCATCTTCTATACTCCCAGGAATATGGGATAGGACCTGTATAGAAGAACCCCCGTGGTCCCAGGGTAATTGCTTCCAACTCACACACAGTCTTTGGTAAAAAAGATTGTCTCTTTATTGGCAGATCAGCGACTCCCAAAATGTAGTGGCTTCCAGCAGCCACAACAACAACAGCAAAGCCTTGCTAAGTACTCCGCTCTCCTCCCTTACAAATCTTTCCTCCTCTCCTTCCCTCCAAGCCTCTCCTCCGACAGGATGGTCTGCGCTGGGGCATCAATACCCCGCAGCCCATCTCCGATGTTATCCTCGGGGGATTCTCCCCATCACCCCAGGCAGAGGGGTGAGGGGCATTGGTCCACCGAGTCTATAATGCTATCAGCTCTACTCAAAGTGGCTGAGTCTCTCCTCTCTGCTCCTGCACGACTGCACATGTGAGACTGCTGGTCTCCTCCAACTCCTCGGGCCGTTCAGCAGGACTCACTAACTCAGACTAAAAAGGAGACTAACCTCACTTACAGGAGTTGGCTGCTAAATATAGAGTCAGCCCCACTCTTCTCTGTCGACAGCTCGCTCGGTTCAGCAGCTGGCTGGGCCTTAGTTCCTCCCGCTTGGGTGTAACGGGGAACCAGGGCAGTCTTGTCTTTGCCTTCCGCCACCTCCGTCAATGTTCCCGGAGAGGCACCCCGCTGGGTTCCGATCAAAGGCCACGGCTCGTTCGGCCAAAGGTAAAACGTGCCACATTGAGGGCATCGGGCCTTGGTGCTGGGTACCGCGCCCGGTATCCCGCAGTGGACGCACAAACACCGGAGGTATTCGTGCTCAGCCACCTCCACTACCAGTAGGCCTCCTGGTAATTGGTAAATGGAAGTATTCATCTCGGACATAGTTCGCTCAAGGTTGGAACAGCTCAGTGTTTCAGCTCCTTTCTCCTCGAATGCCAGACAAAAGTGAAGCTCTTCGCTCTGGCTTCCGGTCCCTCCCTTCGCTGGGGCGGACTCTCCTGATTGGCTCTCTTTGTGCCCCCTCCCTCTGGTGGAATCCAGAGGCGGGGTCTTTTCTCCTTCAGCGTGACGTGGCCTGGCTTTCTGACCAGTCACAGCACAGGTGGGTGGGCTTTCGGCTTTCGCGCCGCTCCGCTCCTTTTGCAAGGAATCTGGGTTTGGCGCCAGATTATTACACATTTCCAGCCACATTTTCCTTGTAGTCTCTGTGCACGATGCACGTGCTTGCTCCAGGTTTGGCGGGAACCGCCATTTTAGATCACTTCTCTTGCTCATGTAGGGATGGACGCCATCTTGGATGAGTCCTCCAAATGTCCATGTGCCCTATTCTCAATGTCTAACGGGTATCTCGTACCTAAACACTGACTGTCCTCGAAATGTGTGCTCTGCATTCTGTTTCTCACTAAATTGAGGTGGCTTTTACCCCAGGCTCAGCGGAACTCCTCTCCTCCATGCACTGTACTCGGTGTCTACGTTGCAAGTGCTCTGTGGTGCGTTTGTGTGGGTGATAGCTAGTGTACCTCTCTTGCTTAGGTATGGGCGTCTCCTACTTTTGGCCACTCATAGCGCGGGCCCTGGGCCATGGTCCCTGGACTAGTTAACAGGCTGACACCCCCCAGTTGCCTCACACTACCTGCCTCAAGGGACTCAGTCAGCTATAACTATTCACCCTTCCTACGCCACCTCCTAAGGGCGCCCAAGGCGTACTGTGCGAGAGTCTACGCTCCCCTGACTACCCTCGGCATATGCAATTGCGCCCTTCCTTCTCCAGCACTTGCACGGAGAGTGCATCTCACTCTTCCCATTCCGCCTCGCTGTAAGCCTGGCCTGTTCTGGCAATCTCAGCAGCGCCTCCAAATGTAACTCTTGTTCCCCCCCCAGACTCATCTGTGGTGTCTAGGGTGCGTGAAGGCAGATTACATGCATAGTGGTGGTGCATACCTGCATGGAACAGGAGGGCCTGAGTTTCCCGCGATGTTATTGGGGAGACAGGACCAGGCTTCTGGGGTGGTAGCCTCCATGATCTCTTAGTGGTGCAGCGCCTCCATCTTCTATACTCCCAGGAATATGGGACAGGACCTGTATAGAAGAACCCCCGTGGTCCCAGGGTAATTGCTTCCAACTCACACACAGTCTTTGGTAAAAAGGATTGTCTCTTTATTGGCAGATCAGCGACTCCCAAAATGTAGTGGCTTCCAGCAGCCACAATAATAACAGCAAAGCCTTGCTAAGTACACCGCTCTCCTCCCTTACAGATCTTTCCTCCTCTCCTTCCCTCCAAGTCTCTCCTCCGACAGGATGGCCTGGGCTGGGGCGTCAATACCCCGCAGCCCACCTCCGAGGTTATCCTCGGGGTGGGGATTGGATTCTCCCCATCACCCCAGGCAGAGGGGTGAGGGGCATTGGTCCACCGAGTCTATAATGCTATCATCTCTACTCAAAGTGGCTGAGTCTCTCCTCTCTGCTCCTGCACGACTGCATAGGTGAGACCGCTGGTCTCCTCCAACTCCTCGGGCCGTTCAGCAGGACTCACTAACTCAGACTAAAAAGGAGACAAACCTCACTTACAGGAGTTGGCTGCTAAATATAGAGTCAGTCCCACCTCTCGTGATGTCAGCAGAACCTCCCCTCTTGCTCACGCCTGCAGCAGAGTCCAGGCCTGCATCTACCACTCAGGGCAGAGCTATGAAGGGGGAAAACCCATGATGATTACTGGTGCCTGATCTTAACAGTAGAAGGAAGATAGGTAAAGCCTGTGCTGTTTACAGGGGGCTACACATATCACACTGCATTTGACTTTACTTTTGGGCCCCTCCAGAGATCCTCTGTGCTTATTTATCCTAGCATTGATAAAGCTGCTGGTTGGGGGGGGGGGGGTCAAAGTTCTGCTCGGGCCCGATGGTATCGGGCTCTTAGTCTGGCCCAGGCATTTGTGCTGCGCCGAGTATCCGCCACCCCCCACTGTCCCCAGGCCAGCGCTCAGCCGGAGCCCGTCTGTCAGGTGTCTCAGACCTGATTGTGTGTCTGCGGCGTTTCGTCCGGTGTTGTAGCTGGGAACGTTGGTTGGGCCAGCTCCGCTTCTGGCTCGCCTCAGACCGGACAAGCCGCTCCAACACAGCTCTCGGAGGGTATTTATTTTTAATACTTTACTGACATCTTGGTTTGATTATGGGGTTCTGTGGTTCTTCTTGTGCCTTTTTTGTTATGGGAAACTTGTATTCTTATTACTATTCTTGTGAGGGTCCTTGGAGCTCCCTCGCTAGGCTTCCATTCCCCATGACGTCACTGGAAGTCTCTGTGAATTACATTTTTAATGTATTATAATGTAACAAGAATTTTTCGTCTCTATAGCAACTATTTACAAAGTCACATCCTATTCCTCTTCTGAAACAGACTCTGGCACACCCCTTTTTGAGCCCCGCCCTCTCTCTCAGTGCACCAATTGAATCTAGTGACTGCCTGGTCACATGATCTTCCCCACAGAACTTTGCATCTTTGGTCCTCGTCTGCTGCACTGACAGCCATTTAGTGAACCCCCGAGCCGAATCTTCACCGATCGATCACAGGAGAACGGATCGATCGGCAACTTAGCATTGTGTGGGATTGTATTGATGCACAGATTATAGGGAAAAAATGTAATTAAAATAAATAAAAAACGGCAGCTTGGGCTGCAGCCTTAAAGGTTGGGATTTTTTTTTTTTTTTTTCAACTTATTCTTTATTTGTTTTTTTTTGTTTTGTTAAGAAAAGTGGGGAGTGGGATACAAAACACAAAAAGGGGAACATGTTACTTGCGAGTCACATACAGTTGTATCAAGTGAATAACACATTCAATGGGGAGACAATAATGACATCACTGTTATTACAGCGTTTAAAGTAGTGAATACAGAAAATTAACTCAAAAGACTTAAAAGGGGAAAAAGAAAAAGAAGGAAATGTCATTGCTTTTAGAATATTCATTTCTTTTGTTGTCATACCAGCTTAACCTCCATGCATTTGTAGAGTATCCGATACTGGATACTGGATACTGGATACCCTCCAGGCTAACCTCTGCATTTTATACAATTACGATTCCTATCACACCAGGGTTGTCTCAATAGTGAAGCTCTTGTTATTTATTGTTATGTATTTTTTTTTTTAATTTCCCTAGCTAGTGTGTTTTTACCTCACCTATTTTTTGATTTTCAGGACTGGAGAGTAGCCCTCGAAAGATATCTATTTCCTATATAGGTTCTCCACGGTTCCCAGACGTCTATGTATTTCTGTACTGTGTCGTTGGGATTTGTTGGGATTTTGATTCCAGCATCAACCACTCAAGCTCACTCTTAAATGCGGGCAAATCCTTTTATCTCCATGTACCTCGGGTACCCACCTGTAACTGAGTAATAATACCATTGTCCCTTTTCCCCTCTACTCTCCTAAGCTTGCTATAGATGTAGACAAGAAATATGCTTCCAGATTTTCACCCCCGAGGTGGCTGCATGAAGGCCGCTGGAGTATCATTCTAAATAAAGCCTTTTGAAATAAAAGTTACTTAATAAGCAGTATTTATCCAAGGTGTTGTAGAGAATAGCCGCATTATGTCCAGCGTATCTGCCTCTCACCTGTCTCCCCTACAATCTATCCTAAACGCTGCTGCTAAAATCACGTTACTGTCGGCTAAATCTGTCTCAGTGTCTCTCCTGCCGAAATCTCTCTCCTGGCTTCCTATCAAATCCCTTATCACACACTCAAATCTCCTCCTCGCTTTCCAGGCTATACACTCTTCTGCCCCTCCTTACATCTCACCCTAAACTCTCACTATACACCCCACTTCCCTTCTTTAAATCTCAGCCCCAATTTCTCGCTATACACCTGCCCGACTCTTGCGTTCTGCTCAAGGATGTCGTCTGTCTGCCTCTTTTGTATCTAAAGCCCTCTCCCGCCTAAAACCTCTCTCACTGACTGCCCCGCACCTCTGGAATGCCTCCCCCTCAATATCCCACTAGCACCATCTCTCTCCACCTTTAGGACCTTTCTAAAAACACACCTCTGTAACGAAGCATATTGGTAGCTCCGCTGGCTCACACTATACATCTCATATTACTGACCTTGGCACCCTGCAGACGCAATTACCAGAACACCCTCCTACTGTCTCTGTACGCTCTCTCCACTTACCACTTAGATTGTAAGCTCTTCGGGGCAGGGACTCCTTTTCCTATTGTTTAATGTCTGAAGCGCTTATTCCCAGTATGTGTTATATTATTATGTCACATGTATTGTACAGCGCTATGTACCTGGATGGCGCTCTATAAATAAAGCTATACATAAGTTCTTTAGCACCTTACTTCTAAGACTACTTTACGCCTTATCCCGAAACCCCATTGGAAAAAAAAAGGGCTACTTTGTGTGTTGGCTAATGATGATCACATTATCAAGCTTGTTATAAATGAAGTGGAAAAATATTTGCTCCTCTTTCCCTTTGAAGAGGAGATTCAAACACTCTTTCATCTCAAGTTAAACAACAGCCTACCATGCACTTGAAGTTACTTTCTTGTTTCCAACAGACGGCCAAACCTAGGTGGGTGGGTATCGCAGGAGCGATAAGGATGCAAGGAACCGTGGAACAGGGAATGGTATCAAGCTGTCTCTGAAACATTTATCTTCCGCTGAAGAAATACTAAGCACAGTGTGATTCATTTTAATAGCTGAAATATAATATGCAATATCATGTTAAGTTGGCATTCTTTGATGGCGAGACTTCAAACTCCTCCATTCTTCTCCGACCCCTTGAAAGTCCATTAACTGACCCATTACCGTCTGCCTTAATCAAACTCAATTAAAAAAAAACAAAAAAAAAAAAACCCCTGTGCATCAGATGAACTGATTCACGAGAAGAAAAACCTTGAATCGATTTTGCAAACTTCTTTGGAGAATCCGTGGCTGCCCGCGGCACTCCCGACTCGCCGTTTCAGCTCGGGGTTTTGTGAACTCCGCTTGACGCTGGCTCCCTTTGGTGGAAATTGAAAGTTTTACTGATCTACTTAGCAAATCTGCACAGAAAGTTGCTACTTTGCTCCAAAAAAAATCAATGGACATGAAGCGGAGGAGAAAAAAAACGAGAGGGGAGATGTGAGAAACGGCGGCTGACATCCCGGCTGTTTGAAGAAACTAAGGCAAGAGAGTAACTTTTTTTGAATGTAGCTGGAAATAGCTGCCTTTGCTATTAACCTGCATGCAGCCACCTCAGGGGTAATCATTGGGCCGCCGATTTCTTTGGGCATTTTTTTATGCCCGAAGAAACTTGAACGCTTTGTTCTGATAGCGGCAGGGTGAGCAGATCGCTGCGCAGAACTAATCTCTTCCATAAGGAACATCCAATGTCCTTTTTAGTGACCCAGTCAAGTAGTATTTTAAGCTATACCACTGGGTGATGCCAACCTCAGTCCTCAAGGGCCACCAACCGGTCAGGTGTTCAGTATATCCCTGCTTCAGCACAGGTGACTCAAACAGTCTTCGACTGAGCCTGAGCCACAAGTGTTGAAGCTGGGACTGATTGAGCCACCTGTACTGAAGCAGGGATAGATTGACCACTGATTGAGCCACATGTGCTGAAGCAGGGATCTCCTTGAACACCTGAACTGTTGGGGGCCATTGAGGACTTGAGTTGACCACCCCATAATTCTGGTGCTTTGAAGAGCATAGCTACCCTCCAAGGGAGAAAAAGAGATTGATTATATGATTATTCCCAACGGTCATTTGTCAATTATCTTTCATAAAGTGAATGGCACAATGTATGCTTGTATATCTTTATTTATATAGCCAAGGCCGGTGAGAGGGTATTAGGAACCCTAGGCAAAACTACCGCCCTGCGCCCCTCTCCCACCCCCCTCACCCCCCCCCCCCCACACACTTACCTTTAGAAAATTTATATTGTGTATTAGTAGGAATAAAGATTTATTTTACATCAGAAATGAGAACATGATAATGATTGTACATTATCATTGTACTGGGGGAGGGGTATAGTTATGTGCCTGGGGTAGAGGGGAGGGGTAGTTATGTGCCTGGAGTGGGTATAGTTATGTGCCCTGGGGGGGGGTGTATAGTTATGTGCCCTGTGGGGGTCTAGTTATGTGCCTGGGGGATATAGTTATGTGCCTTGGGGGTATAGTTATGTGCCCGGGGTAGAGGGGAGGGGTAGTTATGTGCCTGGGGGGGGTTATAGTTATGCATCAGGGAGGGAAGAGAAGTAGGCCTGGGAGGCAGGGAGGGCAACAACAGAGGAAGGGGGGATGAGTGAGAGGAGGGGTGTTGAGGGAGAGGAGGAGGAGGGGGGATTGAGTAAGAGCGGAGGGGGGATTGAGGGAAAGAGGAGGAAGGGGGGATTGAGTGAGAGGAGGAAGGGGGATTGAGTGAGAGAGAAGGGGGAATTGAGTGAGAGAGGAGGTGTAGGGGGGGTGGATTGAGTGAGAGAGGAGGAAGGGGGATTGCGTGAGAGAGGAAGAGGGGGATATAGTGAGAGTGGAGGAGGGAATGAGTGAGGAGAAAGGAAGATATTGAGAGAGAGAAGGGATGGTAAGTGGGTGAGAGGGGGAGGAGAGTTGATGTAGGGGGGACAGTAGGACCATGGAACGCCAAAAAATTATTATTATTGGCACACCTAAAAAAGTCCGGTCACCCCCTGAGCTAGGGATATATATTATGTTTTTAACATTTTATTTCGGCTGCAGGCATGTCATTTTGCGATGTTTATCACATGGTTATTCCGATATCGCCGTAGGCGTCAGTATTTGTGTACAAGAAATCCTGGCTCATTTTTCAAATATTATACAGAAGCGTTTTGACGTCAACCCCGATGGAATCCTCCATCCAAAAAACGCAATGAAAAATGTACAGCGAGCGCTTCCAACGTGGGACTTTCCCAGAAGCCTCCCTGATCGGCTGAGCTCATTACCATAAATACATCGGTCTCTATCCCCCTGCTTTAGGGGTTTATTCATTAACCCAGGGGTGCTTAAATCCAGTCCTCAACAGGTCAGGTTTTAAGGATATCCCACCTACAGCACAGGTGGCTCAATCAGTGGCTCAGTCAAGGCTGTACCATCTGTGCTGAAGCAGGGATATCCTTAAAATCTGACCTGTTGGGGGCCTTGAGCACTAGCGTGGAGCCCCCACAGTACATCATTGGCCCCAAGCACTAGTTTAGATGGGGTTCAGACTCAATGATTTCAAACCACAAACCAGGTACCAGCCCAAGGCCAAGAGGGGCTGAAATAGGGTCTTACCGTGCCCTCCCACTTCAAATACCGCCCTCCCGCTTAAAATACCGTTTAGGCTTCTTCTAGTGCACTTTGTCCTAATATTCTCCCGGAGCAGCCTCCCATGTAACTGATTGAGCTTCCTGTGCCAAAGCTGGGACTTGTTGAGCCACCTGCCGAAGCAGGGACTGATTGAGCCACTTGCGCTGAAGCAGGGATTTATTGAGCCAAAAAAACAAAAATAGGGATTTATTGAGCCACCTGTGCTGAAGCAGGTCTATCCATAAAACTTTACCTGTTGAGGGGTCTTGAGGACTGGAGTTAAGAATCCCTGCTTTACACCTTCGAGTCGTGGCACTCAACCACGTGGCCGCAGGCACGCCCGCCAGGAAAATGATTGAAACACCACTTCCGTTCCAGCGAACGTGATCTCCCGCTAGACAACGAGACTGTAATGGACGACACACCCCGCACGTTTCAACCTAACATTCCCACGGTAAACAGGTCTTTTACTGTGAGGACTGGCAAACAGTCTTATCAGGTAAATTATTTTTTTATCAGTGCTCGTATAGTAAGGATGTAATCGGTAGTCCAACCGATCAACAATAAGTAACTAACGGACAAATGACGCCGCGGGGTCACGTGATGTCACGACCCGCGTTGCCATGGCGACACGTCACACAAGCCGACAGTCACGGTAAGGGATGTTTCAGAGACCTCGCGCGGTCTCCCCGGCCTTTCATTTAAATGCCTTGTGGAAGAACGCGAGATCTCTGCAACTGCCGCGCCCCCTCCCTCCCCCAAAAAAATCTTGCGCCCCCCCAGTTTGCGCACCTTTGTGTTAGAAAATGGGGAGAAGGATGGGGGGAAAGAGAGAATGGGGGGAAGGAAGTTACAGAATGGGGGGAGTGAGAGGGCTACAGATAATGGGGGAGGGAGAGAGATAATGAAGGGGAGAAAGAGGGGAGTGTGGGGTGTGGGTAGTAAGAAAAGGGGGAGAGAGAAAGGGACAGGAGAGGTAGATTAAAGGAGAGCGAGGGGGTAAGTAGAGAGGGTGTTTTATAAATTGGGATGGTTGGTGGAACTTGCCCCGGGCGCAGTACCTAGTTCCGCCTCTGGTAGGATACATTGCACCCGATAACCGGGTTCCTCACTACAAGGATTTCTAAAAGTCAGGACGGTTTATCCCAGACTCGGCCTACTGACCTCACACGAGAAGCAAGTTCCCTTAAAGCAGCAGTTCAAGCAATTTCCTACGTGTTTTTTTTTTTAATAAATCAGTGCTGTAAATACTTGTAGCATTTAAAAAAAAATGTTTTCAAGACATGTTTAATGTTTCTAATATAGGAAGCATTTCCAAAGTGACAGCCCCCTTCCCCTTCTGATAGGCTCTGGCTATCTCTCTAGCCCTCTCTCTAGCAGTGAACCAATTGTATCTAGTAACTGCCCAGTCAATCATATTACAGGAACTACATTGCCCACAATGCTGTGCAAGAACTGAATTAAATAGCCCAGAGCAAGTGATAGATTACAGGAAAACGGATCAATCTGCAGTTTAGTTAATCCCTTGTCAGTGTGCAGATTGTATTGATGCACAGCTTTAAATGAACAGAATTGTGTAATTTTTTTTCTCTAGAACTAGTATTTCAATATTAATTACTGGTGTAATATTATTTATAATAACCATGCTGTGAAAATAACACACATTGTAACCTATATAATGAAACATCTCTGCTGCGCCAAATACATTTTTGGGTTGATACATCGCGACTTTATTCTGCGCCAACGGAATGGTACAAACCACTTACATTCTGTGCGCCAAACTCAGTCAATTTCTGTGCGCCAAAAGCGTATACGTGTCCCATGTTAAAATGGATAAAAAGCAAAAGGTGACACTGTGCTCATTTGCATGTCATTACCCAGAATCCTTGGCTGCAGTGGAAGTATGCTAAGAGATAATGGGGAACGGCAGGGCAGCAGAGCTGTCTGAGATGTGTATGTGCTCACAAGCGAGATTTCTATTTGCCGTGGGCCAAAACAAATGTAATACAAAATTATTTTTGACGCAGCTGGAGAAATGTGAGTTTTGTACAGAGACACACAAAAGCGCCACTGAAATCTAGTTTATTATGCACCAATTGTGTGCAAAAAAATCATTTGTGACACTTAGTACATAAGGACCCTATTATCTTCCACTGTAGGCGTCTATACTGTGTGTATGTATATGTATATGTATATGTATATGTATATATATATATATATATATATATATATATATATATATATATACCATATATAAACCGTGATGTAAAAATACATCTACAGTTTTTTTTATACTATAAAAAATATTAAGGGAGACATTTAGTTTTTCGAAATCCTTTTTTTCAAATAAAAAGAAAGTGCTATTATGGGTAACTTAAACAAAAAACAATAAAAGTGGTGTTACTCTGTTTTGCAAATAAAAAGTACTGATATGCCAGCCCATTGGGATGCTAAATTTAACCCCAAAATTCACTTGATGTGCCCTATTTTTTATGTGCTCGTGATATTATTATTTTTTAAACTGACCCGACAAAAAGTTAAAGGAAAAAAAAACCCAACATACATAGATTCATTTGAAAAATATAAAATTTTAATAAAGGCTACATCTCTTAATTACAATAATTATTGTACCATGTAATCTTTTCTTTAAATGGAACTCTTTAGAATGCATAATTTACAGTATAATAGGACACGATGCCATGGCAAAATGGCGTAGGTACAAGACATATTAAAAAGGCATAAGATATATATAAACCCCTTACATAAAAGGGAAAAGTTTGGACCCTTAAAAAATAGGGTGGCATACGGTGGTTTCCCACTGTTAGAGGCACAGGTACTGTACTTAATAAATTTAACACTATACATAGTGTGATACCATACATTTCTTACAATATATACAAAGAATGTGTACAAAGTCATTTATAGCAAACACGCAGAGATCTTCAACCCACAAACGCAAAACACACAAACGCAAAAGTCAACACAGAGGTCACTTAATAAAATAACTTTCTCCCTATTCTACTGAGGGGCAAGTGGAAGCACTGCTAACTGTGCGTCCACGGGCGCCAGTGGCACGTCAACCCGCCGTACACTGTATGAAAAAGGGTCGATTGCGTTTTCCAAAAAAAAGGTGCATTCATTTTGAACTCCTGGTAGGAAAAGAGGGGGGGGGGGGGGGGGGGACATTCCGAACAAATCTTTCGGCTGTGTGTCAATTTGTGGTAGATGTTTAGTTTGATGTTTGGGTCACAATTAAGATGGCCGCCCCTAGGTTTGTGTGTGTTTTTTCTTTTCATTGCCACGGCAGTATCTCGGGTGAGGTTGCCGGTGTGTCCGTTGGGGTCGATGAGAGAGCACTGAAATTCGTTGGCAGCGTGGATCAATTAACCCAAGGGGGGGCCACTCCGGTCCTCAAGGGCCACCAACAGGCCAGGTTTTCAGGATATCCCTGCTTCAGCACAGGTGACTTAATAAGATTCATTGGCATTGAGCCACATGTGCTAAAGCTGGGACTGATTGAGCCACCTGTGCTGAAGCAGCGATATCCTGAAAGCCTGGCCTGTTGGTGGCCCTTGAGGACTGGAGTTGGCACACCCTCTGAATTAACCCCTCTGTTGCCGGAGAGGTTTGCGAGAATAATGACACTTCCGGCAACGAGGGAATAATGAAGTTATCAGACCGTTATCGTGATAGGCGTTTAACATATCCACTTACAGTTAAGTACGTGTGTAAATCGTGTCTTATACATTCGGAAAGGGGCACTGGATATTTGATGTTTTACATTTTTTTTTAAAAACTCTATAACACAAGAACATCCACACTGCTTCCCTATAAACCGGTGCCCGGCTCAATAAATATGACATATTCATCTTGAAAGCCCAATGACGAATCCTGTTCTAGTGGTAAATGGCAGGCACCCGCGACCAGAAAAACAAAATACTGTCATTTCTGTACTAACAGAGCTTGAAATATTGCAAGACCCTGAGGAATTAAGGTGTATTGGCAATCCTTAGGGACTTTTTTTTCTTAAGGACTTTTTGACATTTCTCAGCGCACAAACTGAGTTTGTTCTGATTCCAAGGAAACAACAACAAAAAAAGAAAAACAACTAGGAAAATAAATTACAATTCAAGGTTGAGGTCCGGTGATATTAAATTAGAAAAGGATGTTGTGACGGTAATACAACCAGGCGAGTGCCTCAGTATCAATTTGCCAATCCGATTGCGTAAATCACGTGGGATTACGTGTCTCTGCAAACGGATTCTTATGTAAATTTTACTTCCACGTCCTGCAAAAAACAAAAGTGTCATCAATTTTCTGATCCATAGAAGCGATTGGATAAACTGGGTTAGCTTAATTCTTCGGAGGGTGAACAACATACAACTCACAGTCTCGCTCTTCCCAACTCAATAAAGCAGCATGCCCATACACTGGACTTAAAAGGTTCAATAAATATCAATAAGATTACGTTTCATAAGGTATGTTAGACACCATTATCCTTGCCACGTGGCTGTCGGATCTCCAGGAAGCCACGTTAGGTATATACAATCAGTCTTTAGTGGGTTTCGTCCTTAAATAAATAGGTTGAAATTTAAAATTTATTTTGGCGATTGCAAAAGCGACGTTTCTTCCCCTGACGTCTTTGCCAACACTTCACTTCGTCAGGTTACTTAAAGCCTGCCGTGCCTGGCAACTATTTGCGGGGGCGAACGAGAGACCCTTGTTCTCACACAAGTGGAGTTGTCCGCAGAAAGGGGTGGAAAATCTTTCCTGTTGCGTGTCCATTTCACCTGTAATCTAGAAATGGCAGAACTGTTCTAGATGGCAGAGTTGGCGTCAGCCTTTGCCTGGGCTGCCGTCTTTGATTCGAACCTTGGACCAGCATGGCTTGTGGTGGACCAGCTCTCCCTTCACCGTTCTATGGCTCCTGGAACGCAGAATCGGACCGGCCCAAGCGCCCCTCCCCGATTGCAACTTGATCCGTGTTCTATCCGGAAATGTACGGCCGGTTCTGGAGAGCTCAGTCTCGCGCTGTCTCCTTCCCTTAGTCAATCCGTTCCACCTTACCCAGGACTCGGCCTTCGTACATGGGCAGGGTCGTCTCGTCACCCTGAATCTCTTCGAATACGGCGCCGCACTCAAACTCGTAGCTGGCTTTCTTGAAATAATATCTGCAAGCGGGAGGCAGAGAGAAGGTAGGTCACCAAAAAAAGAAATACTCATTAGTCCAGGTGGTTCACAACTCAAATCCTTAACACCCCCCACACAGGTCAGGTTTTTAAAATATTTCAGCTTCAGCACAGGTGGCTCAGTCGAAGTGGTAAGAGCAGCAGACATTAGGAGAACGGGAACCCTTCCCCACAGAGCTAACAATCTAAGTCACCATTGACCGACCTTAGCTTAACTTCTGTGAATACGTACACCCTCCCACCTACGGCCTCCACACCCCATGCGTGCACACCCTTTTAACCCCTTGCCTGCCAGAGGACACGTCAAATATCTTTTTGATCAGAATGTTTGTAAACTGCCGTGCGTACAGGGAAAGGCTTACTCCAGACTCCACCCACCCCCTCCTTTTTTTAAAATTTTGTTTAAACTAATTAAGCAGCAATTATTAGTCAAAGTGATAAAGGGGAAGAACAGCAAGTACCAGACGAGGTCACAATGACATAATCCATAAAAATAGAAAAACCCACAGTGTTCGACAAACCTATACATTTGCTCGCCCCGGGCGAGTGGATTTAACCCCCGGGCGAGTAATATTGGCCCAAGCAGCACACGTTTGGTACTAGGTGGCGAGTAGATTTTTTTGTGTGGCGAGTAGATTTTTTGGTGATTTGTCAACCACTGTGTATGTATGTATATATATATATATATATATATATATATATATATATATATATATATATATATATATATATATATATATATATATATATAATTATTATTTTTACACAGAAAGACTCAACCCCTCTAAGTAAGAAGTTCACGTATTTGCCTCACTAAGATGCTAATTACAGTGATAAGGCTTTAAAAAAAAAATATTAAACCAGTTGCTTCTTTGGACCGGCGATAAAATACTGCCCATCAATAAAGTCGCTAAGGACCAAAGGACGGTTTGTTTTGTGCTGTGTCTTTGTGCCTTGATGGAAGAGGGGGGGAGAATGGACAGGGCTTCAAAGAGATGCTTATTAAGCCTGCCTTAAAGGGGGCCAAATCAATGCCAGATGTGAAAGCCGGCTGACCTCTGCCTCCTGCTAAGGGCATCTGAAGGTCACCTGTGGTTCCATTGAGCCAGAAGTGAGAGCTTGGATGAGAACGCTCCCCCCCCTCCCCCCCCCCCCCCCCCCCCCCGCGGGCACGCAAGCATACGTGTAATTACTTTCACCTTGTGCTTGATGCAGAGGAAGAAAACAGAGTCGTCGTGCCCCCCCCCCCCTCTCCTGTTTTCTGGGTTCAGGTGGATATAGCAGAGGGACGGGTTTGTTTTTAGTGTCCGGGCACAAGGGAAAGTGATGACTAAGTCATTGTCGGCTGTGCATAAAAAAGGTCCAATCCCACGTAGACTGGCATAAATGAAATTATATATTCATACAGTGAAGCGACTTTAACAAAGTCACTGGCTCTCTTACACTAATCTAGCCATGCTAAAAGCAAAGAGTTGGACTCTGGTATCTCTTGTGTTTCTTAGGGGGGGCTCTGAATGGGGAAGTGTTTGCCAGTCAAGTGTCTTCTTTCCCCTTATCCGAGACACAATAAAGATAAGGGGAGGAGGGGGGGGAGGGGAGGAGGGTTGGGAT